>NC_139596.1:7649056-7811556 GCF_946808225.1 Silurus aristotelis
CGTGGCCTTTGTATTTGCATTTTCAAGTAGTTTGTAAACCATGTAATTATTTGCCAGAGAAGGGTTTAGGTTATTATATTTATGCAGAGTACAACGCAGATCATTCAGCTAATTCAGACCCCCTGCTCATGAACTTTGCATGAGATAAAGATGGGCATGATGGCCAAGAATACCGAGGCTCTGTAAACAAAGGTCACCAGGGTCAATAGTTTAGTATTTATTTATTCAGTAATTGTTCCGTCTCTTAAACAAGATGAGGTGTAAAAAGTTAAGGGCTTTGACATGAAAGTAAGTGTACCTATCCATCAATTAGACTTGATCTTAACTGAAACCTCTATTTTGTACTTTCAGGTAATTATGGTGTTCAGGAGATATTGTTGAAACCCGAACACCTAAATTGATAGATATAAGATTCATTCTGTCAGAAATAATAAAATGTTGAACAATGTATTAGCCAGTGCTGTACTAGCTAGTTTCTCATCTCAAGGCCAAATTAAGTTACAAATTGCAGACTATAGTTGACCTGATTGGGTATATTATCCTATAGGGGTCGTTCTACAGTGTAATGCAGTTAAAAGAATACATGATGTTAAAAAAAAACGAGGAACCAGTTATACTTGGTATATATTTATGTGGATAGGCTTTTATTTTATGATGGTAATATCCTAAAAATTTCTCCAGAAGAGTGAAGTTACATTCACATATGTTTACCACTGCAAGTTGCTGGTCACTGTACTATAAAGTTGCCTCTTGTATCAGTGTGTTTTCAGGAAACAGATCACGTGTGCTCTACTGGCTTTACTCCTATTGGTATTCACTGCAACAAGTCTCTCTATGTTTGCATAATGCATACATTTTTTTTTTACTTTGCTGAACATGAAACTATCTCTTTGCCAACAGTTGCTTTATCTCATGTCCCTCCGAAAGAAGCCAGGTGATGTTAAAAAATTAATGCTCTCCAGGAGCTTTGTTGCTTTGAGTCACTGTACATATGAACATACAGTGGCATTAAAAGATTTGACCAGTTTGTACCTGGTGAGGAAGTGCAAAACACATGAACAAATCAGTAAACAAATGAACAAATTAGAAAATACTAACAAATCCGAAAACAAAATAACAAACTGAAAACAAAATAACAAATGCAAAAACAAATGAACAAATAAACAAATCCAAAAACAAAATAACAAATCCGAAAACACAACGACAATTTAGACAAACTGGAAAGGGTAGGTATAGTTTGTGAATGGAAAACTTACCGATCATTGGACGAGACACCTGTCATTCAAGATATACAGGAAGTATGAAATCTTATAACTTTGTTTCCTTTCCTTTTCCTTTCCTTTCCTTTCCTTTCCTTTCCTTTCCTTTCCTTTCCTTTCCTTTCCTTTCCTTTCCTTTCCTTTTTTTTGCCTTGCCTTGCCTTGCCTTGCCTTGCTTTACCATGCTATGCCATGCTTTCCCTTACCCTGCCTTTTTCTCCTACTCTCTCACACAGTTTCTTCAAGTTCAATTCCATTCATTAATTTATACTTCGGTAGCCACTTTATCTTTATGAGGTTTTAGTAGAAATTCACATTCTTCTTCATGCTCACATGATTTTGAGGTGGAAGACAACCAGAGAACCAGAGACACACAGACACAGGAAAAACATACAGTAACCTGAGCTTAGGATGGACCTGGTGACCCAGGAGCTGTGAGGCAGCAATGTTACTGTGGGACTGTTTCTTAAATCAGGCTGAACAGGTACAACATATTGCATGATTCAAGTCAAAATGATGATTGCTAGGTTTAAAGAAGAGAGTTGAATTTGTTATTTTTCTTATGGAAAATAAACCAGAGAAAACCTTTTTTTTTTTAATCAGACTGAACCATGTGTTTTGCGTGGAAAATGAGGGCACCACCTTTAGATATATTAAACTTATTCATCATATGTTAATTAATCACTTTTGCAGAATGAAACTTGGACCTTAACCTATATTAATTGTTATTAAATGACACAGAATATCTTTTTATTTATTTTTTAATAAATGTTTTAGATAGATAGATAGATAGATAGATAGATAGATAGATAGATAGATAGATAGATAGATAGATAGATAGATAGATAGATAGATAGATAGATAGATAGATAGATGTTCTAAGGCTATGGCACTGAAGAGGAAATGTGCAGAAGTGAAAGGTTATAAGACTATGGCATTGAAATGTGCAAGCTGAAAAAACAAGTCTACTATATACAATATACACATACGCAAACATTATATACACATGTATATATACATACTAGCTAAAAGTACCCGTGCTTCGCTACGGAAGGCAGAACGCTAAGCAATATGGCAATAAGCAGTAAGCACTGAGCAGGACTGGATGATCAGAGATCAGAACGTAAACTCAACAAATAACGTACTACCCCTTTGTAGTACCGATACAGGGCAAACTACTTTGAAAATAATTTTTATCGTGCATCTAACATCTAATAAGAAACAATGTAGTAAGTTTCATGAGGATCCGTACATTATTTCGAAGAGTTTACAATGCGTGAGAAATCGCATTTTTCGCGAGTTAGCCGCGATCCAGGGCGAATTTTTCAAAACCCTTTCTTAGTGAGCACCTAAGACCCAAGAGGAAGGTATGTTCCAAATTTCATTGCAATCCGTTCAGTGGTTTTTGAGATTTCGTGATGAGTGAGTGAGTCCGTCAGTGGTATTTGAGCTTTATATATATAGATACATGAATGTGAAATGTTGGGCAGAATGTACAGTAAGGATATAAAGATATAAAGATACATATGGATAGAAATAGTGCAGATGTAATTAGGAGTAAAAAAAGATATACTATGTAATATGTACATGTATTGTACATTAATTTGATGCTGGGTCACATTTAGTTTCTTTCTCGTTATTGTGATGCACATATCACATTTAGAAGATGAGTTGCAGAATTCTCTTTTTCAGATTTTATCTTTTGCGGACATGAACAGCAACAGTGGCAGATGCTTTGACAACCTCTTAGAAATCAGTCTGGCTCAGTGGAGTTGCAAGCAGAGACGAATCACCTGTCAATTAATTGATTGAAAGAGTGGTTACAAAGGACAAAAATCTGTGTGGCTGAGACAAAAGGTCACAAGACTTCTTGGCAGAAATCATGATTTAGAGATATTGAAAGACCTTCACAAAGTAAATAAATAAACTGTAGGTCACAACAGTGACACTAAAGCACACTGTCTCTGCTGTTAAAAATAGACTAATATAAAATATACATCAAAATTGAATCATTGGACAGAAGGTTTAGTATTTCTAAATGGATACTATTGAGTATTTCAGTGTATTTACAGAAAGGTATGAGTCAGGAATATGAACTATACATTAACCTTGAGTGTATGGGAGTAGAGCATTTACATTACCTTTTGCTTTGGCTTTAAGAACCTTTCTAATGCTGTGCTTAATGTGGAAAAATAACCCATAGGAAAAGCATGTTGTTTTGTTGCTCCTCAGACTAAAGAGTTTCATTTAAAACACTCAATCATGCTATACAGAATAATACTGAACCTGCAACCTCAATTTATGTTGGTTAGCTTGATGGATTATTAACTATTCATTCATTCATTCATTCATTTTCTCCTGCTTATCCGTAATTCGGGTCGCGGGGGCAGCAGTCTAAGCAGGCCCCCGCCTTCGACTGCTGCCCAATCTTCACAGCACTGTCCCTTACGGTCCCTCCTGCAGGTAGTGAGCCCACGGGAAGGCGATTATTAACTAGATATTTTTTATTCTGTCATGTAACTGTGACTTTATTGATAGTAGACTGCAATTTTGAATTTCTTTTTTCTTTTGAGTAATGGTTTCCACTGTAGCAGCTTTAGACAGGAAAGGAGGAGCCTGGCTGAATGGATGTCTTGTTACAATAAGAGTGTCTTTCAATACTGTCTAGTCATTGACAGAAATCAAAAGAAAAGTATTTTGGGCCAAGTGGCATTGCCAAGAGACTAGAGTATAGATAACCCATCTTCATTAGAAAAGCAGGGAACTTTTTCATGTGTCAGCACTATATAATAAAGCCTCAATTGAACAGAGAATGTGAATACAGTTATGCTACTGATGAGTCAGCATGGGATCGGAGAACATTTAGTAGAGTGAATGTCCAAGCTAAATAAAAAAGTAAATGAAGAATTAAATTTTACATTTGTGACAAACAGTTTATGTAAATAAATTACACGTGCAAAGAAATTATACTTGGTAGTCTTTCTTAAAAAAAAATTCCCCATTCCCAGGCACATATTTCTCTCACAGTTGCTCATGCTGCAATTTCAGTAATAAATTGTTAAATTGCAGTGATTAGGGTGAAAAGTGGTGTTTTCTCTTTTAAGTGCAGCCACTAAGAATAATAGAAATAGAATTAAAATAGAAGCAGAACTTAAATGTTTTGAGCGTGAGGATGAGTGCACCTGGCCCTAGCTGAAATTTCTTTTTTGCCAAAAGCTGCAATCACCAAACAGTCATACAAAATTTGGTTTCTCTTTTTTCTTCTTAGAAGGCATGAACTAAATTCGATTTAAAAAAAGCATGCTGAAGTATGTTTAGCTATTTTTTATGGCAAGTGCTTATATTTTTTTCAAACATAGCCTGTTTTCTTACACAATGCTAAAAAATATATGTATAATAATTCTAGTAACTTCTATACAGTAATTGCCAAGACATCAAGTTGAATGCTAACTAATGGTAATTATTACAAAGAGATTGTTTTCATGCAAAACATTTTAATTCTTTTAAAACAAAAACCATGTTCATAAATGATTAAAAGTTTTTGCATGAACATATTTCAGTTATACTTGAGTACATTTAAATTTGATAAATGTTTTCTACTTCCACTTAAGTGCATGTTTTCTTTGAATAATTCCATGATTGAATTGCATAAGATTTTGACACTGTAGCAATAGTTACACTTAATTATAATCTTCAGTTCTATCCAGTTCTATAGAGAAACTGTTCTAAATATAGATACAATTGTATAACTTGTGACATGTTGCTTTATTTAGACTAAAATAAATGAACACAAATGCAGCAACTATACATGTGCAGCTTCTAACATAATTGTGAGCAATACTAGATTAATACTGAGGGTAAACTAATTTCTGGATGCTGTGAAAATATATATTCCTGGGATAAGATCATCAAAAATGTTATGGTACTTTGTTGACCTACAAAAATCACCACTGTCCTTGGAACTATCACAAGCATATATAAAACAGACATAATAATGCAGCCCCATGATCTGCTTTTAATAAAGCAACACCTTCATAGTAAAGCATTTTATAAAACATAAATGAGTTTCAACATGGACCATAGCTTTCTATTTTTATTTATTTATTTATTTATTTTTTGCTGATATATCTAGTTTCTAAGGTAATGGGTCCCCAGGATTTAACTTGTCAGTTAAATCATTTTAACATTTCTGTTTGACTTAAATGATAAAGATCTGACATCCACGTTGGAGCTCAAGCTGATTGCTGATTGAAATCCACATACTACTTATGTTCTTCTGTTCGCAGACATAGCAATAAAGGTTACTAATTAAATCTACCAGGCTGTTAACGAGCCACTGATGAATTGATATATTTCTTTAGCTTTAATTACTAAAATGAAATTGAGTGTGTTTAGCCACCAATTATAATTTTTTACTGATTATATAGATTATAGTGATTCTGTAATTTTGTGTAATAGCTGTTTATTGTTCTGCTTATGAACAACTAAATACATGTCAGGTTCTTTAAGCAATCATTCTAACATTTACACTGTATAAATGTAATCTAGAAACAATGGCTTTATAGATGTTTGAAAAATAACAAATCTAGCTGCATAACTGTACATTTCAACTTGTATAAGAAGTTATGTTTCGAGGAAGATGGTGGGGTATATGCAGATTGTACTTCTGCTTTAAAAAATTTTAAAAACAATTTTCTTGAGATAAAAAAACAAAACAAAAACAACGCATTTCACTTTTGAGTCAGACAAACGCTTACATGAAGATGGGTAGACATTACCCAGCCAGAAGTTGAGCCGCAACATAAGTCTGACATCTGAGAAAAGATTAGTTGTGAATATAACCATTGAACACCAGACAGATTTGCATTGCTATTACTGTACTTCTACAGGCAGACATGTTGGAGGTCAGTCAGCGCAGAGCCTAAAGGCAGAAATGTCTATATATAGACTGCATATTCATCAATGATTTATAAAGATGCGTCTAAGAAGTCAGCCTATATGTCTGTAGAAAGTTGATCTGTAAGCCAGGCTAACACTGTGTCTACACAGTAGCATTTAACAGATCTGTGGAGAGTGTCTTTAACATTTAGAGAGCACTACGGCAAATAAGAGACATACGTGAACACTGCGGGATTAAAAAAATGCAGTTTTGTTTAAACAGGAACCTCAGCTAAACTTTTAAACAGCTATTACACAAATACAAATATAGTCTTAAAAATACAAAATACAAAAACGTATCAGATTATACAATAAGTTTTTTATTTTATCATGTGCTTCTACAGTAACATTTTTGTACCTGGTTTTGGGCCATGAACACACTTATACACATTGTGTTAATGCACATTTACAAAATAGTTCTCTCTTACAGGTGTAAGCCTTGCTTTTTATAAAAAAAAAAATATTGCTGTAGTCAAGTAGATATACATTTCCATATCAGGTGGTGTTTTGGTGCAGGGTAGGTTGGAGACTTATTCCAGGTGAAAGGAATACTGAACCAGACATGGCTCCTATTCCATATTCAACACCATGCAATTCCATCTGGACTGTGGCTAATTAGAACCAACTTCATACAATAAGACAATGATCTAAAGTATACATTCAATCTTTGTAAGCATTATTTAGAGAGCAAACAGACACTGGAGTGTTATCTATGTTGGAATGGCCTGCCCAGTCAAGGCCAGAGGTGGCAAAAGTATACACATCCTTCACTTAGTAGAAATACAGATACTCATGTTTTAAAAAACTTTGGTAAAATTTGAACTACTAACTATACTTTTTTACACAAGTGAATCAGTATTGGCTCTGACATGAAGTAAAAATCCATTACTAGTACCTGTTTTAGTGTCACGCTGGTAACTGTACATCACATTATGTTAGTATATTAATTATTAATTAAGTTCATTAATATTATTTAAGTCTTGAGTTAACTCACGATTAATCGCAACATTTTTATCTGTTCTAAATGTATTTAAATGAATGCAATAATACTCTAATCAACATGGGCATGGGCAAATATTGATGCTTTATGCAAATGTATGTTTATTATTAGTGAACCATACTCAACATGGAGCATTAAGACAAAATATACTTGTAAATGTTTTTATGTTTTAGGTTGTTTTATTTATGTCTGTGAAAAAAGATGACAAAGACATCAGAAAGTGCAATCTGAATGTTCATTTTATTAAAAAAAACCCAACAGTTTTTTGTTGTAATTATGAGTGTATATAGTGTTATTATGAGGCTGGCTTCCTGCATCGTGACCATATGTCCAGGAGAGCACTCTTTGCGGAGGGCACAGAGAATGTGGAGACGGGCCTGTCCCTTTCTTCTGCCTCACTTGCCAGATCCAGCGTTTTCTCTCAAGGTTCGAAAGCATGCCTTTTGGTGGTTTCTTACCCCTGTGAGGAGAGCGCTGTGCTCCACCTTACTTCTTCCAAGGAGGGGGAGGATGCTAGTGATCCCATGGAGGACACACCCCCACAGCCAGTTCAGTTTGAGAAGCTGCTGGAGGTAATGACTCTTGCTGTTGCCAAGCTGGATATCGATTGGCCAGCTAATAAGCAGAAACTAAGTTTTCTGAGCAAGCCGGATGAACGGTTGCAAGACCTACATCACTACCTCTATGCCATCTCCTGCACGAGTTAAGTCTAACCACACTGCTGTCAAGAGAATGTCAAGCCCCTCTTGAGCTGGACGCCAGCTGTACATGCGTGGCCGAGGATCCGCCTGTACGATTTTCCTCCCAGGAGGGACCTTCTCTCTCAGGCAGGGGGCTCTTTGCTTTACCCCTTCGCTGAGCTTTGGGGGCTGTGGCAGTGGCCCCTGAGGGGGCACAGCTCTTAGCCTCTGGTCTTTCGACCGAGATCCAATCCAGAGTGCCTTCCATGAGGAGGTTTACACTATGGTGTGGAGGTCACCAGTTTGACCCAGTTAACTTCCCGGTTGGCAAAGTCCTGGAATTTCTTCAAGAATAGTTCACCAAAGGGTTGTCTCCTTCCACCATAAAGGTTTACGTGTCGGTAGGGAAAAAACGTTTAGTGACACGTTTACTCTGTGGTACTCTGAGGCTAAGGGCTGAGGTGCGACCCAGAGTGCCTGTGTGGGACCTGGCTGTTGTTCCAGAGGCCTTGTCTAAGCCTCCCTTCGAGCCCTTGCCCAAAGTGCCCTTAAAATATTTTAACAGTCAAGACTGTTTTTCTACTGGCCATGTCATTTCTAAAGAGGGTTTGGGGACCTTTATGTGAACTCTTTCTGTCTGGAGTTTACCCCAGGCATGGCCAGTGCTTCCCTCTACTACTGGCCGTGGTATGTCCCCAAGGTGCCTTTGGCTGTCCTACGACCAGTCCTGCTCTAAGCATTCTATCCTCCTCCTTTTCAGGCCCCCGACCAGGAGAAGCTTAACCAGGTGTGCCCAGTGTGAGCAATAGACACATATGTCCACAGAACTGCCGTGTGGAGAAAGTCAGACCAGCTGTTTGTCTGCTATAGTCTGTATAAAAAGGGTTTTCCTGTGGATAAGAAGACCTGTGGATAGGTGGATTGTGGATGCTTTCCACTCATCTTACGAGTCCTCTGGTCGCCCCGCACCTTTCAGGGTCAGAGCTTACTCCACCAGGAGTTTGGTGGCCTCTAAGGCCTTGTTCTCTGGAGTATCTCTCCAAGACATTTACAACGCTGTCGGCTGGTCCACCCTACTGACATTTGTCAGGTCCTACAGCTTTGACCTGAGTGCCACTCCTGGCCCCTCAGTCTTTCGACATAGCTGTGCCTATCCACACTAGGCAGGGATTAGTTAGTCTGGTGGTATTGGACATTCGTTCAAAAAAGGGTTGTTGACACAGCTCGAGTTTCAGAAAGGGAATGTCTCTAGATTATGTATGTAAACCTGGTTCCCTGAGGGAATGAGAAGCTGCATCTCAGTGCCACACTCTCTGTATCGCTTCCTTCACTTTCGACGCTACCACCATCTCCACGGCATGTGCTTATAGCTTCCTGGTTGTGACTTTACTCCGCCGGTTGGATAGATTACATAAGTGATTCAGAGCATCAGGGAACCAGGGTTACATATGTAACCTAGAAACATTTGTTTCAGCGGTATTTTGAAAAAATTACACAAGGCGCTTTTGTCAACCCCAGAGGGTTAATTGGGTGCATCTTGGAAATTTTAGTGCTTGATTTGAGACTTTGCGCATTAGTAAAACAAATGTTTTGTGATTAAAAATTATTTTTAGGTGGAGTTTATTTTATATATTTCAGTAAAGAAAGGACATCATGAATTAAGGTGTGTTGTGTTGAATGTTTTCATTTCACCTCTTTAATATTTGTTTATTTATTTATTTTTTAACTGGTCAAACAATATATGCACTGCATTAATTGCGCATTAATAACACAAATTGTGTTAATTTGGACAGCCCTATTATTAATACAAAATGCATTTCAAATTTTGTTACCTAATGAATGTATCCAGGCTGAACAGCCACCATATATTACACAAACAGAGAAAAGATGATAATGATCAGGTGATCAGGAATGTCTCTGTTCTCAGTTATGTTACATCGCTGAGTCTGTCCGCTGCACAAAGTCTTCCGCAGCACTTCCCAAAGATTCTTAATAGGGTTAAGGTCTGGACTCTCTGGTGGCCAATCCATGTGTGAAAATTATGTCTTATGGTCCCTGAACCACTCTTTCACAATTTGAGCCCACTAAATCCTGGCATTGTCATCTTGGAATATGCCTGTGCCATTGGGAAAGAAAAAATCTATTGATGGAATAACCTGGTCATTCAGTATATTCAGGTAGTCTGCTGACCTCATTTTTGGGCACATATTGTTGCTGAACCCAGACCTGACCAATTGAAGCAACCCCAGATCAACCGACCTTCTTGTGGCAACATCATGACCTTCTTCCATTGCTCCACAGACCAATCTTTATGCTCCCTAGCTAATTGAAGCATTTTTTCCCCGATTAACCTCATTAACATGGTCCCCTGGTGGTCTAGTGGTTAAGATGCAGCGCTCTCACCGCTGCGACCCGGGTTCGATTCCCGGTCAGGGAACCATCCCCAGCCACTCTCAGTGCCGGTCCCAAGCCCGGATAAATTGGGGAGGGTTGCGTTAGGAAGGGCATCCAGCGTAAAACATATGCCAAATCAAACGTGCGGAGGATCCGCTGTGGCGACCCCTAACGGGAGAAGCCGAAAGAAACATTGTCATAACCTCATTAACATGTAGTTTTTTTTAAGGCTACACAGCTCTTTAGTCCCAATCCCATGAGTTATTGTCTCATTGTGCATGTGTAAATACTCTTACTTTCACTATTAAACATTCATTCAAGATTTTTTTCAACCACATTTCTTCCTCAAAGATAATTGTTCCCCACTATTCTTTCAGTTTTTAATAATGCATTGGACAGTTCTTAACCCAATTGTAGTGCTTGTTTTAGTTTCAGCAATCTCCTTAGATGTTTTCTTTGCTTGATGCATGCCAATAATTTGACCCTTCTGAAACAGATAAACATCTTTTCCACGCCCACATGATGTGTCTTCTGATGTGTTTGTTTAAGTTAAGTTAACTTGTTGCCAGCTGAAACATTATAATCCATGCAGTAATTATCCAATGGGAGTCTCTTAACTATTTGCTTAGTTAAATCCAAGTAGTGACTTTTTTTTTGGATGGGCACTGTAGATTAAAACTAAAGTAATGAGCCTGGTTTGAAAATGTAAAAGTAGAAAGTACAGATATTTGTAAAAAAAAAAATAAATTAATGAGTAAAAGCAAAAAGATGTCCGAAAAATAAATAGCAAAGTAAAAAACTGATAACAGAAAAATCTACTTAAGTACAGTAACAAAGTATTTATACTTTGTTACTTCCCACCTCTGGACACTGCATATAAATCATACTGAACTGTTCTGGGCTAACAGGATTGCAAATATTACAAGGAAATATCCAACTAGCAAAGAAAACTTCTGGAAGGTTTTACAAGAGGCATTGCAAAAAGTTTATCAACAATTGATGTTACTAAGAGGGGGTAAAGCTGTTATTCATGCTAAGGAATGGTTTTTCAATAAAAGTTTGTCTGTAGCTTCCTAAGGCCATATTTTTCTTTCCGTTTTGGCCTTCTATCCAGACTGACTGTGTTTCAGTCAATAAAAACATAGCTTTTTGAAAACGCTCTTCAAAGTGGATAAGTTTGAAAACACTATTTTCGCGTGTGGACTGTGAAAATGGAGGCTTTCAGGAACAATGTTTCAATGAAAAGATTTACTGTGTTTTGTATGACATATACATTTTTAAACTGGCTCCATGAACATGAACATTTCAGGAAGATTTTATTCAAAAGCTATTTATGTCAAAATCCTACATTGTTTCACAAAATAATATATATTTTTTTTAACGGCAGGTGTCATTGTTCCATGGGCAGAAGTGAGAAAATATTTTGCCCAGATATTTGTTTTCCCAAATTCAGTCACAATAAGACATTGTCAGGTATTTGCAGACGAAAGAAAACGCTCTTTGTATGTATATGAATTATCAAAATATTCATGATGGCTTGTTGCAATATAATAAACAGGCTTGAGCATGGAAAAATGGAAGTTAAATAACCTGCCATTTATCTAGCGAGATGTTTATCTATAGAGATGTGGGAGGTGTAAGATGCTTGATGCTTGTAACCAATTTGTAAAAGAAAAACCTTGTGCCTACATGAACATTTGTCAAAAGAGTGAAATTAAATATGAGAAACGGTTAAGGCCACCACGGCTCAAAGCCAGCCATCCTATACATTCGAGAAGCAATACTAGCTGTTAGTTGTGTCATCTTTTTCATGCTTATTCTTTGGGTCAGTTCATGACCTCCTGGGCTTTATTTAATGACAATATAGAAAGTGTTCTTTCAACTGGATATCTGTGTTTTAAAGATGAATCCCACTGTTCTGCTTGCTCATGCCATATCAAGTTTAAAGCAGTGAGCTATATATGGTTGGGTGGAGCACAATAAAGAGAGCTTCTTTGCCTGGAGGTGCTACAAGGAGAGAATTTACAGTAGTGGGCTCAGCTTGTGTGAAGGGGGGAGGGATGGTTGGCCTTTCTGACACATGGTTGCCTTTGCTACAGAATTCATACAGAATCAACTTGATCCACTAAATTAAAGTAGAAAGCACAACTCACTACTAAACTTTCATAGAAGCTGTCTTGGGTCTTCTGTTAACCTTGGCTTCTAACTATGTCAGTTAATATAATTTTTGAAGTTGTTTTGTTCACATTCTTATGAATAAGTAATGGCAAGATGGTGTTTCAATAGTGGTATTTTGCATATTTTATGTAATAGATAGCGTGAAACAAGCTAACAAACTAAATTTCATCATATGTACTTTACCTTATTTAAGAATGTTTCTAATTACTACAAAAACTGTTCATATTAAATAAAACAAAATGTGGAAGTTACTTGAATATTCTTTCAATGTTTAAATATTGAACATATTTATACATATTTTCAGTCGGGCCTAAATTTTCTGTTAAGCTTTCTGTCTGAATCTAACTTCCCTATGTACAAGTGTAGTTCTATAATTAGCAAATTAGCCTTTTCCAAGCTTTTCATTTGCTATCATAGACATGTTATATCTTGCCACATTCTCAAATTAACAAATTCATAAAAATAAATAAAAACACACAATCAAAGGTAGTAATGTGCTTTTCTTAGCTATTCATATAGATTTTACATATAGGAAAACAATTAATTAAATTCATATGTTGAACATAGAAGTATTATACTGTATATATTTACTTGCGTCCAATATACTTCTCTGGAATAAGTGTTTGAATCAATAATAAAAAAAATTATATTGCTTTACTTATTTTGATATGCTGGCATATGTTGGTTAAAACCAAGAGTTTGAACACAAATCTCTCTTTTTTTTATAGCTCATATACCTCTCCATTATAGTTCAAAATTTCTAATTCAAAAGTGGAAATTTTGGAGCAATGACTTTTAAAACTTTTAATATACTGTAAATGTTAGAAAGTTTGTGGTTTAAGATGAGATTTGCAATTAGATATAATCAAACTAAATCAATTCACACAAACGTTTTCCAATTATGTGCATAATAAAATGTAAGTATTAAAAAATGTTCTGTATATTGCATTGTTTGTGTAAAAAGAAGTGTGTCTAAAAGAAAATAATCTTCCTTAGTAAAAAAAATGGATGTATTAAAATAGAGAGAATATTTCATATTTTAATTACTTAATTTTTACAAAAGTACAAAACATGAACTAGTAAAAAACGTTTTGTTTTAAAAGACAAGAGATTTTTTTTAAAGACTTGAATTATAGTAAAAACACAATGACACAAATATATTGCAAGTGAATACTAATGTCTTATATTCCTCCATTTCTCTTGTTTTCTTTTTGAGTTTAGTAACAGCTGTTTTTCAGCAACAGCTTCTAGCTAGTGTCACTGACCCCCACAATAAAACACTCTTTTCATGGTCAGGTGGCTCAAGAGGTAACATTATATCAGCTACACAATCCACTAGGGGTTTGAACAGGGGACGGGACAGTTAAGGGAAAGAGTAGGAAAAGAAAGAGAGAAAAACAGACAGGGAGTAGAATTTGGTGCATCCGGTATTCTGATACGATGATGACCTACATGTGAAAAGAATAATAATAAAAAAAAATTCATTCACTTTCTTGACTGGTAGCCAGTGTGTGTTATCTCACTGCTATCACCTTTGCCCTTTTTCCCATAGTGGCCAGCTGACTTAAAGAGATCTGCTTAGTGTCTGTTTCTGCTGATCACCTGCCACTCAGTGGTTAATCCTGAACGTTTATCTATGAACCAGTGATAACCCTGACTCTGGGAATGAGCTTCATTGTAAACTACATTAGCATTTATAGATATTTATTGGATTATTTGTTTACTTCAATTTTTTACAAAATTTCATTTTGAACACACTCCAGTAGCACATGTTTTACAAATATTAATTGAGTACGTTATTTAGAGTAGATACATTTTTTTTAAATCTTAAAATCATCCTTCATTGTGCTACAGAGAAGAACAATAACAACCGAATAATTAATTCTCTTAATTTGCATATAACTGTGGTCTTTGTATCATGTTTAAAAAGCTGAAAAACTTTAGCTTTGGATGCTGTAACATTTCAGTCCAGAAGTTAAAATCCTTTATAGTAATTATTTATATTAGTTATATTTATCACATTGGCTATAATAATTATAACAATGTATTTATATTTATAAAATTTTAGGCATTCAAAAATAAACTCCTATGACTAAATGCATTTTTTTTCTTTTATATTATTGGTTTCCTATACTAGCAGGTCAGAGGTTACTATACT
This sequence comes from Silurus aristotelis, assembly GCF_946808225.1. Classification (NCBI taxonomy): domain Eukaryota; kingdom Metazoa; phylum Chordata; class Actinopteri; order Siluriformes; family Siluridae; genus Silurus; species Silurus aristotelis. The sequence goes on from NC_139596.1 coordinate 7,663,664, forward strand.
ATAGTGTTTTTAACCAATTCCATGTATATAATGTAATTATATATTTACTTATATATTATAACATAATTATTGTGTTATTAATCAATATACCGTCATTTCATTAAACATCAGTTATAAAATAAATCTAGCAATTTATGCTAAAACCTAGAAATTTATTGACACACAGTAGTAAAGCAGCCATAGCCTGTTTGGAAGTCATTATCTTTAATACTGAACATCACTACCAGCTAGCTAAACAATTTAGTCAGTTTTACGTCTTTTTTCCTGAAGCTTTGTGTGCTGGCATAAAAGCATCATCCCAGTCTTTGAGAATGTGTGATAGTGTGAGATAGTGTTTGTGATTCGGAGCTGATCTATAGCCTGTTCAGTGTAATCAATAGTGGTGGGTGATTAAAACAAAATGCATAGCATTTTTCATAGCATGAAGACCCTACATTAAGTGGAGATGTTGCAGCATTTTACTGTAATCCTTATTTATGTGCTCATAACTCCAGAAGTCGGTGATGTTCTCCAAAAGCAGTCAGTTAAGAGTGTCTAAATGGTTTAAAAATAAAATAGATAAAATATAATAGTTTGCCCTTGTTAAATATCTGTGGCTTGAAATCAAATGTTGTTTAGTTTGAAGGCAAAATTTGGTAAATGCTTTTAACTTCAAAACCTTCAGTTTGCTTGTTATAAAACCTTTTATGTATCTATTTCAGTATTAAATATAGCTACATTTATAAAGTTTGAAAACTGATGTGGTTTTGCGTTTCTTAATAATAAAACTTGGAACTAATAAGCAAAAATGTTAAATCTAATTGTATAAATATATACATTTTTACTTTAAAAACCAGGTCACCCTATTCCTTAAAGAATGGTGATTTTTTCTTTTTTCTTGACTTTAAAAGCGTTTCATTTTCTAAGAGTACTTATTAATGACATCATGAACTAAAGCCAGCAAAACTTGAAACTTTTTCTCTGTGTGAAAGCATATAGTTATATACTGCAACTACAATGTAGTTGTACTTTAAAAGTACCTAAAAGTTTGTGTTTTGCAAAAATGAAGCCAAATAATGTAATATAAACACATATTAAAGAATTCTACAACACCTCCTAAGCATTCACCTGTTTTCTCAGTGAAAACAAAATCAATAAAAAAATTCCACAAAATTGGTAACCAAGCATAGCACAAAGCACATGTAACATCATCTCTTTGCCACAATTGCATTAACTGCACCACTTGAGCCAGAGAGGTAAATCAGTTTGGCTTACCTTTAACAACAAACACATGTACGGTTTTGTAACGGAGTAGCCCCACGAAACACAAGTCTTTGCCCACAAGGTGCGAAAAGTGAACCTTAGAAGTGCGGTAACAATGACCTCGTCTGAAATCACTGCGGCTCCAGCGGCACCTTTATCCTTATCAAAGAATCTTTCATAAACCTGACCACAATAGCCAGCGAGCACCTGTTTGATTTTTCTCCTCCTTCTTTACTATCCCCCCCCCCCACACACACACACAAAGCCTAGCAAAATGTAAAAAAGGTTGACCCCCTTCAGGTGTGCTGGTCTCACTTTTATTTATTTATTTTTATTTTTTTCCCCCCAGAACGAGAGGCCACCCCATCCACTCTCTCACACCAAGCACTCGACTTTGTGCGGACTCGGTTTTCTGGTCCGCAGAGGGGGTAACTGAGATGGGGGCGACAGAAAGTGGCTTTAGAATCTGCGTTTGAAAAGGGACAGCTTTAGCCTGAATGGACGTCTATGGGCTTTGTTGTTTAAATGAGTGCTGTCTGTTTGCTGTTTCCACACTGCCAGGCTGGGAGATGAGTGAATTAAATAGGTTGCCTCTTTAGTGTGAATGGGCCTTCCTCATGAGAAGATTGGCTTACCTTGCAGCCACACACAAATGCACGAGTTGGCCTTACAGTAATGATTCCTAAAAAGACCATTTGTCATTTCTTTTTCTTTTTTGTTTGACCTAAACATACCTTTTAACGTTCTTTGGTAAAAAGTCTTCTAAACATGACATTTCCCTACTTTCTACAGTGTTCTGACTTCTGGTATTATTTTTGATTTGGAACATACAGCGTTAAAAAGCAGGTTGAAGGCATTAGTCAGTAATCAGTCATTGTTGCCATTCTTTCTCAGGACCCTCTAAGGGCCTTTTTAACAAGTTCAAACATATTCTATGAAAGGCTAACACATTGTGCCTGATGATTGCTGCTTTTCATCTGTCAAGTCCCAGGTGAAATTAGGTCAGGATGGCACAATTTGAATTCAGCCTTCATTAGTTTGAAAACCTGTACAACCTCAATCTTTGTTTTGTGCATTGTTTTCCATGAGGTTTTGTGAACCTCAAGTATATTACCACCTGGTTAGTAGTTTTTTATTTTTAAGACATTGTTTTGTTGTGACATTCTATCCCATTTTCAGAATAAAACTGAAGGGTTATTCTGTCCTCTCAGTAACCTAGACGCATATAATAAAAAATGTTATTACATACATTTATACGAAATCTACATTATTTACCATTTTTTCATATTTATTTTTTTGTATTTAATATTTTCAATATTTTTTTTTCACATGGATCTAGCATTTTTATCAGTGCTTCGGAACAACATGTTTTAACCATGACTGTGTTGGTGTGTTAAATTCTTAAGGGCTTCCCTGAAAAAGAAACCACATTGTGTCTTTAGCTTGTCATTACTCCAGTCTATGAAGCAAAGGACAAGTCAAAAACAAGTTGTATCTTCTCAAGGTCACTACACAGTTGGCTCATTTCCCTTCTTCTCACATTGCCCCGATTGCCGTGGTCACGGCCTGCAGTGTCGGAGACTGACACTGAGATCACTCTGCATGCTATTGCCTATCATCACCTTCCCTAAACCACCTCAGTGGGAGACCTTGGACTTTTGTCACCACTGGGTTATTGTGTTTCTAATTAAGTGGACTTAATGCCAGAGGCTTTCTAAAATACGTTAAGTGATATTGGCTGCTCAGTGATATTTATTGATCATCAAATTTTACAGTAAATAACAACAGTCAACAATTTGACATTTCATCTACATTGATTCTTATGGCTTTTAATTCGCAGATCCTGCAGTGCATTTTTTTTCACACTCACACAGTTTGTTAGAGGGCTTGCTGTCAGACTGACACAACTTAATTAAAATGATTGAAGACTCATGCAAATAGTGATGAAAATGATACTTCCTTGTTCAGCAAATAGCTTGGCGTCGAATCAGAGACCGGCTCCATCTTCATTGCCTTTCCAAATCACGTTTCCCTGAACTGAATTATGAATACTACACTGAATATCACTCCAGGTTTATTAATTTCAACAGCAACATCTGAGAGTGTGTGAGCTTTTAAAGGTTGACCTAGTGTAGAATGTTTAATCAAGGCAGTCTTTGAATGTGTAGTCAAAAGGAGACAGAGGACAAACAAAACATTGCTGCTATAAGAAATGAACTGAATTAATTTTACCCCTGATATTAATAGTTTTCTTTCTAGTTTCAGCAGTGTAAGGCTGGCACTAGGACACTTGTGTCCTCTCTAGTGACTCTGTGAGACCTGTCTCATCTACCTGGTCAGGTTTCATGGTAGAATAAAAAGCTGCAATACTTTTGTCAGGGCCTGAAAAAAACTGCATCTTTCTTCGGCTCATTATGTAGCAGAGACCAGTGGTAGTTTTGACCCATTTAAATGATGCAACAATCATCCAAATGTTTGCTGCTGAATGCAACCGGGCGCCAGGGACTTACGTAGGAACAAAGTCTTTTGAAATACAGGAGGTGCCTGTATTAGAAAGCGCTTCTGTTGAGCGTAGCCACCATCTCATCTTTCCTCTTCCTAGGGATGAGTCAGTGAAGGACATCTCCTTTGCAACCGGTGCAAACATAATGCCATGATAATGCATTGAACATACAATGAGAGCTTTTTATTACTTGATACGGATTAAAAAAAACATTGAGTTATGATCATGTAAGGAGTGTGTTTTGAAAGTCATGCACATAGTTACAATAGACAGAAAAAGCTTAATGAATCAGTGTATTTATTACACACACTTTATACAGTTAAATGCATTGTGAACATTCTGGACTTTCTCCCTAATTACCATGACTGAAATCTGAACATTATTACCTTTTAAACTAGAGCAATAACTGAATCTGGTTGGATTTATTTGTTTCATTACGTCATGGCTCTGTCAGTTGTTCCAGCTATAACAAACTATAGGTTTATATTAATACAATAGCAAAAGCTCATAAGTATGAGATACACGTAGGGCAGACACTCCACATAATCTATGTTCAATAATAAGGAGATTTTTGAAAGCGTTACCTTATAATCTTAGAGTGAAGGTTTTTTAATGTCAATGTAGCCTTTATGAAAAGAGTTTTAAGTGACTGCATTTTGTAACCATTATACTCCTTTGTATAATTTCCATGGCACAGGACAGAGGTGTTTAAATTTTTTTAGTAAAATGACAAGATGGATTTCTTTTCAAATAAACTTCAAGAAAAAGCATGTGTGAGATGCTGCTGAGGGAGTAAATGTTTATAATATAAACTATACTAGGAACTGGCTTGTGTTGCATTAAAGTTTGTAAAATTAAATACCAAAGAAACTAAAAACAGTTTAAATTAAGTTCTTTAATAATAATAAAAAAGTTGCAAATTGCTGAAGTATAAGTGGAATAACATGCATCTAACCATTTTGTTATATGAAAATAATCCATTCCAGAATCATCCACTTTACTTTGTGGTATCATTCAGGTAAGGTATAGCAAATATATCATTCATATAACAGCACGGTCTATCATGTATTATTCCTTTCTTTGTCCATGAATAATTGTAATGCATACATTATAACATAGTTATTCAACAGAGAAACATATTTCTTTAAAGCACTAACTTTGATGTGTATTCATATTAACTAAATGTTTGACTCCCATTCCATTCATTTCATTTAGCTTTAATATTTGCATTGTCGTGGTCAGAGTTGTGGTGGATCGAGGGGAACACCAAGAAGTGATATACTTGGATAGAATTCAGTCCATATGAGGAAACCATGAACACATTCGTACAAACCTTGGGGTAATTTAGAATTAGTAGCTTGCTTACTGGAAAGTTTTTAGGAGCTGGGAGGAGCCTGTGTGTATTTGTCTTAACACACAGACAAAATTCTGATTGATCTACAGACCCTGTAGCTGTGCAGTGGCAACTTGCAGCAAACATCGTGCCACTCTACATCTTATTCATAAACCAGATGTGTAAATGTTGCACAATGGCTAAATACTGTATGACTAATAGTTAGTCATCTGGGTCAGGGTCACACTGGAACTGGATTCTTTCATTAAAAAACTGGATGCAACAAAAACTGTAATATACTCTGGATGGAATACCAATCAATTGTGAAGCACAACAAACACACAATTTGCTTACTAACAACTTTATTGTCATTGTGCAAGGTACATGTACAGAGCCAATGAAATGCAGTTAGCATCTAACCAGAAGTGCATAGATAGCTTAATTACAAGTGGCAGTGTAATAAATAAGGGTATGAGGTTATACAGATGGTGTAGTAATATGTACATATAACTGAATAAGGGTATATACAGTGTGTTTTTATTAAAAAATTATATAAGTATGATACAGTATGAAGTGGTATGACAGATATACAGTGAGGAAAATAAGTATTTGAACACCCTGCTATTTTGCAAGTTCTCCCAATTAGGAATCATGGAGGGGTCTGAAATTGTCATCGTAGGTGCATGTCCACTGTGAGAGACATAATCTAAAAAAAAAAAAATCCAGAAATCACAATATATGATTTTTAAACTATTTATTTGTATGATACAGCTGCAAATAAGGATTTGAACACCTGTCTATCAGATAGAATTCTGACCCTCAAAGACCTGTTAGTCTGCCTTTAAAATGTCCACCTCCACTACATTTATTATCCTAAATTAGATGCACCTGTTTGAGGTCGTTAGCTGCATAAAGACACCTGTCCACCCCATACAATCAGTAAGAATCCAACTACTAACATGGCGAAGACCAAAGAGCTGTCCAAAGACACTAGAGACAAAATTGTACACCTCCACAAGGCTGGAAAGGGCTACGGGGTAATTGCCAAGCAGCTTGGTGAAAAAAGGTCCACTGTTGGAGCAATCATTAGAAAATGGAAAAAGCTAAACATGACTGTCAATCTCCCTCGGACTGGGGCTCCATGCAAGATCTCACCTCGTGGGGTCTCAATGATCCTAAGGAAGGTGAGAAATCAGCCCAGAACTACACGGGAGGAGCTGGTCAATGACCTGAAAAGAGCTGGGACCACCATTTCCAAGGTTACTGGTGGCAATACACTAAGACGTCATGGTTTGAAATCATGCATGGCACGGAAGGTTCCCCTGCTTAAACCAGCACATGTCCAGGCACGTCTAAAGTTTGCCAATGACCATTTGGATGATCCAGAGGAGTCATGGAAAAAAGTCATGTGGTCAGATGAGACCAAAATAGAACTTTTGGGTCATAATTCCACTAAACGTGTTTGGAGGAAGAAGAATGATGAGTACCATCCCAAGAACACCATCCCTACTGTGAAACATGGGGGTGGTAGCATCATGCTTTGGGGGTGTTTTTCTGCACATGGGACAGGGCGACTGCACTGTATTAAGGAGAGGATGACCAGGGCCATGTATTGCGAGATTTTGGGGAACAACCTCCTTTCCTCAGTTAGAGCATTGAAGATGGGTCGAGGCTGGTTCTTCCAACATGACAATGACCCGAAGCACACAGCCAGGATAACCAAGGAGTGGCTCTGTAAGAAGCATATCACGGTTCTGGCGTGGCCTAGCCAGTCTCCAGACCTAAACCCAATAGAGAATCTTTGGAGGGAGCTCAAACTCCGTGTTTCTCAGTGACAGGTCAGAAACCTGACTGATCTAAAGAAGATCTGTGTGGAGGAGTGGGCCAAAATCCCTCTTGCAGTGTGTGCAAACCTGGTGAAAAACTACAGGAAACGTTTGACCTCTGTAATTGCAAACAAAGGCTACTGTACCAAATATTAACATTGACTTTCTCAGGTGTTCAAATACTTATTTGCAGCTGTATCATACAAATAAATAGTTAAAAAATCATACATTGTGATTTCTGGATTTTTGTTTTTAGATTATGTCTCTCACAGTGGACATGCACCTACGATGACAATTTCAGACCCCTCCATGATTTCTAAGTGGGAGAACTTGCAAAATAGCAGGGTGTTCAAATACTTATTTTCCTCACTGTAGCTGTACAAAAGGAATGTCATTATGAATATATACATCTATATCTATATCTATATCTCTATCTCTCTCTCTCTCTCTCTCTCTCTCTCTCTCTCTCTCTCTCTCTCTCTCTCTCTATATATATATATATATATATATATATATATATATATATATATATATATATATATATATATATATATATATATAAACACAGAATAAACAGAATAAATATGGATGGACATACAGAAGTGTAATGATAGTTTTTATTTTTTTTTGGGTGGTGCAAGGATGCATTATTTTAAAGTGGTGCAAAATAGTACAAAACACAGAAGAAAAGTGACAGTGCAGTGGTGATTGTTAACATCATATCAGCTGTTCAGTGCAGAAACAGCTACGGGAAAGAAGCTATTTTTCAGTCTATTTGTTCTGGCTCTGAGACAACAGTAGCATCTGCCCGATGGGAGAAGTGTAAACAGTCCGTGGTTGGGGTGATTTTGCATGCCTCTTTACTGCAATGAGCTATTGACAGGGTCTAATTTCCAAAAATGTTTAGCAAACTGTATATTGACCTTCACAATCATCAGATAGAGGCATCCTAAACCATTTGACATTTAATGTCTTAATAAAATGCTTACATTTTTTACTATCAAACATCATAATTCTCAATGTTTAGTAGAGTCCCTTTGGCTTCAAACACAAAGTTTCGTAAACATATTTGCCTTAAATCATATGAGCCAAGCATTATTATTCTATTATTAACTAAGTGTAAATTAAGAATTTTAGAAAATGGTTAATCTTCTCTGAAATAATAGAATGCTCTGGGGGGTTTCTCTATGGTGTTTACTGCCTGTGCCAAGAAGTACATCAATGATACCCTATTTACAGACACCTCCTGGTCAATGAACAGCTTGCCAAGAGTCTACTGGATTACATGTCACCTACTCCACTTCAGCAGCTAGTGAATTCTCCCTATGCTATAAATGGTCCTCATCCTCCCCCACCCCCTTTCTGTCCTCTTAATCCAAAGAATCAAGTAGTTTTTATCCTACATAATCCCTGGAATAAAGTTGTCTGTTTTCCCGGAACATCCTGTTTCTAATCAACCTAATGGAGTCCACAATATGTTATTGATCTATGTAGATACAATATATGATCTTCTCTAGAAGTGATAGGGTTGTCTGTCCAAATGCAATATGTCCTTACCTCTCTTTATTTATTTATGTAAATATGCATAGAAAGGCCTTTTATTATCTATGGCAAGTTTGTTTTTATCTTTAGGTCTATTTAATGGATATCTTGACCCTCTTGCCTGATGTATAACCTTGGAAAGATTTAGTTCTTGACCCATGAAGTGGATGCCTTTACCCCCTTCACTAATCTAAGCACTAGTGTACTCACAGCCATACAGTTTTGCTGATCCGAATCTGCTTGCGCAAATCAGATGACATCCAGCTGGATGCCATAAGAAACAGACACATAATGACAATTCACTTATCCCTCTGTGAAAATCAATTCTCCCACAATACACCTGTCACAGAGCCCCCAGTAAAGGTAATTTGTGCGACAGGCTGACATTGTAATTGGGCTTGAATTTTTCAGTGACCATTTTACAAGCACTCCTTTGAACCGTAATGAAAAACTCAACTGCACAATGAGTAGTTGACAGGCTAAACTGAGCTATTTTGTCTTAATTAAAACTTCTCCATATATAACTCAAATGAGGACATTTCAAAACGTCAGAATGAATGTTGCATAGATGAACTGACTGATCTCTACATTTCCGTATAAACCAGTAGATATGCAAGCCCCTATGTGCTTGGATACATTTGGACAGAATGGGGTAAAATCTCAAATCAGATTGATCTGATGTATGAAGATGTGGCTGGAAAAAAAGCTAAAGTAAAAAAGAACCTCTAAAGCTGCCTATGTGTTATTGTTCACTGTTTAACCTAAATAGATGATATATTTAGGTCCAGGGGCAGATAGAGTATGGTGAGTGGGGAGAAGGGTCCTAAAGGGTGGTTACAGTCTGCTTGGAAATGTGATTGGAATTGTCCCCATCACGTCCTGGTACGAGGTATTTTAAATCTGAAAGTAGTGCCAGGGTAATGAAGCAAGCCAGGTATAAGCATGCCAGGCTTGAAAACCCAGGTCAGTTGGTGCAGGAATTCACCAGAAAAATAAAAACAGGTAGCATTATATCCCAGATGCCTATACATTGCATAGAAAAGCATGCTGACTTTTTGGCATCATTGTAACCCTACTGTGCTAAATTTTACCTCTCTCATCCTTCATCCACTCAATGTTAGAAAACCAGATTAGAAATATTTACTGCCTGTCTATTAGCAATGTTGTTATGTCAGACACTAAGACATATTTGGATGAAGTAGACCCTTGAGAAGTGGCATCACTGTCATTAATGGGTAGTATTTTTTAGGTTACACAAATCAGGAGGTCCTGATGACTTATTGCTAGACAAAATGGTGTGTTTGATTCCATTTTTCATATAATATAACCACTAAGAATACTGCATCTGTTGTCACCCAATCATACAAGCTACCTGTTTTGCTCCATTACACTTAAACTGCATGTCTTTGCTCAACAGGATATCCAGACGTTGTACATATCCAACTTCTCATTGCATGCAGGCCCTTAATCAACAATATTGTAGACGTACAGCTTCTGGAAGGTATGGCAAGCTCAAAAGAATGTGCTGTCAGTAGTTTAAAACCCTAAAACTACTACTGCTTTTGAAATACTGTCACTTACCTCAAAGGACTTACCACTGTCTGAAAATAGTTAAGCTCCGGACTATTCGATGTTCTATATGGTCAGTCCCTACCACTGACCTCCTTGTGATTTATAGGTTTTATGCCTTTATTCTCTCCTTTTATGTCATTCAGTCTAAGGTCATAGCAAAGTCAATGTCTGAAATATGTATTTTTTCTTTAACAGCTTCCTTCCTGTTTGATGTATACTAAAGGAAATTTTAATACAAATTAGAACTAGTTGCAACATGCCTACTTGTTGGTGTTGCAGGCATCCTTTACTTTTTTGAGAAATTACTGCAGATGTATAACAATCTGTACAAGCTGAATTTTTTTAAAACATTCCTCCACACATTAGAAATTTAGCGCTTGGATAGTGGTACCCTGGCAGGCCAGCTATGCATCTTTGCAGTAATCACCCAGGTATTGTTTGTATCAGGTTCCCCCTTAGGTAGCCTTTATGTTTTCATTTTTACTTGTCAATCATCTAACATTTTTGTTAATTTGTTTCTAGTAACGTTTACTCATAGATTCCAGATAAAAGTATTTGTGTGTATATAAAACAAAGTCATAAACTACTTGCAAAATTCAAACTAAATGCTTTTCTTCACTTAAAAAGTCGTCAGGCGACATGAAGGACATTAGTGTCAACCATAAGAGGTTTACCATGAGAGTGCCTGAAACCATCAGTAAAGCAATGTTCAATTATACACAACATTTGTTATCTTCTATTGTGCAAAAGTACAGCATGAGGTTGAAGTCACACAAGGGGTCTCACTATCACTTGAATATCAATGTTCAAAAATGTAATAAAAAGAAAGTAAAGAAAAACTCTTGAGAATTAGTGCTGAAAACTCTACTCTGATAGCATAACTCACCTTGTATGGAATCTCTATTTCTCTAATTGACTTTTTTTCAGTTTGTACTAGTCTGTAATAAAGATTCACTTCACCATCACATGAATACACATATCTCAACAGCTTATACAGCAGCTCTTCTGATTAGCATTATTGACTGAGACACTTTTACAGCTTCTGAAATAGTTAATGGAAGGTTAATGTTAGAGTCACAAGAAAAGCTTTGCCTAAAACAAGTTTATTGATTGAACAACTCAATGGGGATTTTAGTCAAGATTAGATAAATGCACTATATTACTTTGTCTTTTATATATATATATATATATATATATATATATATATATATATATATATATATATATATATATATATATATATATATATATATATATATAAAAGACAAAGTACTATAGTTATTATTTAAATTATTAAATTATTAAATTATTAAAGCAATTTCAAATAAAAATGCCTCCATGGTTAAATAAAAATAAAATAGAATAAATACAATTTATGTAATACACTTTTTATTATATTAATTAAGCTAAGCATTCAATTAAATTAGCACACATTAAATTGCTTGAATACAAATAAAAATAGGGAATATGTCATTAAATTAAATAGTTTAAATTTGTTAGACCCTATTTAAGTAATACAGATTTGAATGTGTGTGTGTGTGCATATATGTATGCATATATATATGGATTGGCAAAAGCAGTGAAGCAATGGATGGATAATGGACATGCTACATCAAATACTGTATATACAAAACCTACCAGCTGAAACCCAACCTTAGGATCAAACCCTAGTCCCTAGAGCTCCAGGCCCCAACATTTCTTATAAACAAATTTTAGTTTATAATAGTATCCAGACAATATCATTGTGTCTTGTGTCCACCAAATTATTTTGTTCAGCAATTTAAAAAAAAGAATTGCTCCGTCCATTGCTAAGCATGAATGTAATTTGAATCAGTGTATTGACAAAGTCAGCATGAGACTATGTATATCACAAGCTAGACCTTCAATGTCACACTCGTGTCACTTTCCTATTTAATATCCAAGGAACACCCTGTAAAATACTCTAGTAATCATCCCTGTGGAGACTGACAGCTCTAGAGATTAAAGACAGAAAAGGCAATAAAATCTGAATAGGAAAGATTAAGACACCAAGCAGCATCATAACCTGGTATGCAGGCCAGTGATTGCATGCTTTGATTAAAAAGGAAAACAGCGTTTCTGATTAAGGAATGGGCCTCTGACCTAAATGACATTCCTCAGGTCCTACATGATACTAACATCCTAGGTAATTAAATTCTCCCCCTCAGCATCTGTATAAGTTTACTAGTTCCTTCAAACCCAAGAGGCAGCAAAATCAGACTGTGGGAATTTTACAGATGCAATAGAGTCTCTGGCAAATTAATTAAATTGTGTTTTCTAGGGAGGTTGGCAGGCATTGTTTATTTCAGGTCATTTCAATAACACCATTTTAGCCAACATTTTCGAACCATATTCCATCACTCAACAAGTGTCCAAATCAACCAGGACATGTCACAGCTGAAGACAAAGCTAGAATACCTTTTAAGACACTGTATGTAATCTGTTTTTCTCCACATACAAACTAATATAATAATGCAAAAATTGATTAAAGTAAAGGAAAGAAAAAAAATTATAAAGTTACTTTCAGCAACTATTTTCTTCTGACTTAAGCAAGGATTCAATTTGGAAATATTTGGCAGACTGAGAAAGATAAAATGAAAAACAAAAAGAAATTGGGGTTGGAGACATTGGAGTGAAACATAAATATTTTTATACATTAATAAGAAAAATGCACAGTATTTAACTATTTTATTAATTGACTCAAAGCTTATAGGAAGTAGTATTTAACAGCTTAAATCATATACTATTTTGTCTTATTGTGCATTCTAATTATTTATTGCTTTCATAGAGCTGCATTTATAAGTGTTAGAATATTTTTCTGGATTGTTAGTATAGAGATATGTCATTGTCCTGATTGCTTTGGGTGTTTGTGTTTAGAGCCTGTGGCAGACAGACAGTATGGAGATTTTCCACTGAAAATATGTATTATATTATAATATTAATATATTGTATATTACTCTTTTATACTTATCCATGTATGAAAAACTTTGTATTGTGTTTGCATAAGCATTAAACATGTCAACATTGGTGACTAATAGATGCTTACCAAAAGCACATGGATTAAATGTAATTTTAAATCTTATAATAAAGTGATGAGCTAGTGTTAAAGTCTAACTGTCTGTTGGGGCATGGTGTCCACATAGCAATGGCCCAATTTCGTCCTTTTTTTTTTTTTTTTTTTTTTTTTTGTGCGAAGAATACAAGATTTCATCACAGTTTTGCCTTTTCTCTGGAAGACAGATGGATAATGTCATCATAGCATGCCCATGACCTCCACTTCATCCCATGTACTTACCTCCTATTGTAGATGTGTCATGGAAAAGTGCAGCTTGGGTCCAAAAAAATCTTTTACAATCAGGCCAGTTTGTCGTGCAATCAGTTCAGGATTCTTTTCTGGGACATCCTATTCAGCATTATTCTTAAATCTGTGTCCCCAAGTATATGCCATTGTTCACCTGTTCCAGAAAATAAGCAAAAATAAATAAATAAATAAATAAATAAATAAATGCATTTTTGACTGTTTATTAGAAATCACCATTACACCCAATCCCTCATTTTTTATAATGTTGAAGCCCATTCAAAGAACATAGCGAAACTAAAAGAAAAATTAAAAAGGACTAATGTTTATTTTTTTCTGTATTTTTTTTCTTTAGTCTTCTATGCAGCCATATTGCCATTGGTCTTTACAGAAAAAAAGTATTTTCAAGATAAAATTGATGTACTAGTAGTTTATTGCACATTTTGCCTGAACAATGTGTAGGGCAATGCACAGCTAACCTATGCATGGCAAAAATTAAAACATAAAAAAAAAAAAAATGTAATTTAGAGAGGATATAAACAGAGGATATGTTCATGTGATATGCTAAAGTATATAATAATATAAGGCACTGGAGTCATTGTTATAGTCAATTATGTGATTTTTGCCATGCAACTATAATTGTAGATACAAAAAAGAGCTCAAAAGCCCTTTTTAGATGTGGTGTTCAGCTCATACAGTCATGTTTGGTGCTGTAGTGTATAGTTTGAGCCATCAGGATGATGTCTGGACCTCAGTGTGTTACCTTGAAATAGCGTGTGTATATTTTAAAGCACTCCAAATTGTTCCACCCATATCACATATAGGTTCAGAAAGAAATTGATTTTATGTCTTCTGTCCTCTAAATATAGCTGTTTTTATCGATTCTGCTGATTGGCAGAAAATTGCTAAAAAGCATAGACGCCAGAACCAGTCAACATACAAAGGCATTGAAAAACATATGATCAGTGTAAATAGTGGGTGCTTGGAGATAATTGCACATAATAAACAGCTGTAAAGTGTCTGTTTTTATTTCAAAAGTGCCTTAGCCTGTAGACCAAAAAAGAAAAAAAAAAGATTTGGGATTTTATTTTTATCAATAAACATATCCCATAGCTTTAAGGATAACCTAATATGCACATTCCAATCCTCTTAAATACTCCATTATCTGAACTGTATTTACAGAATTAGTGATTTTGAAAATAATTACACACTTGATAATGAAAGGGGCTGGAATCAATAAAAAAATCAATAACTGAGCATTAAAAAACGTCAGGTGTAGACTTACAGTATGTACCAGAAATGTGTGGGGAGGGTTGTGATATTGAAAATCTTATAAAGCAGACCAGAAGGCCTTATAGTAATTTGGTATTTGTTGTAATTAGGTGTTATTTCTCTACTTACAAATTTGGTAAGCTTTTCATAGGATTTTTTAAAATAAGTTTTTGTGCTAAATCATGGTGTGGAAGTACTGTACATGCAGTAACTGCTATAATGCAATAAACTGATACAATTTAAAATAAGTTATTCTTTGCTACATAAAAAAAAGTCTCAGCAGACTGAGGAGGTTTCAAATAAATAAGGCACATGATGTGCTTTTATAAAAAATTAATAGCTGGAAGTGTTTGAAATGGTACCACTACTGAATGTATGCATTGCATTCATTGCTTGTATTATTATTGGTTAACATGCACTGTGTGTTTATTAGCATTTCCAGGTTTGTAGTCATAGGATGGAGGCCAGAATCCGAGGAGCTTTAAGTAATATGACCCAGCAGAAACACTGGCATGAAATTGTCTAGAAAACTAGTCGGAAAAATTGTAGGAAATCCTACAACCACAAAACATCAGCACACATGAGCTCCAAGTTTCGCTCTGTCACTGACTGCTCCGCTTATGACTTTATGGATGCATTCGTGGCCTCATTAACACATCAGTTTTTCTACATACACTACACCTGTAATTTCCAGTAAATCTCATGCTCTAGTTTTTGTTGTGGTTTTCTTTTCCTCCTCTAGCTTTAACATTTCCTGTCTTTGTTTTAATTTATGGTTTTGGATTTGCCCTTTTTCACTATATCTGCACTTTGATTGACCCTTTGTGCTTGAACCTACTATGAATCACGGAGTGTGTGTCCTTAGCATTAGAGTACAGACTGTACCTTTGTTCCTTTTAATAAAAAATTGATTGCAATTTTATGACAAGTTAAAAGCAAAAAAAAAAAAAAAAACATTACATAAAGCAATTACATCACATTACATTGTGGAAATTAGACACAAGGCTTTTGAAATTATTTAATATTGCTTCCCACTTTTGCAAATCAGTGACTAAAAATATAATTAATACTATTTTATATTTGGCACAATTATAATAGCCACATGTAAATGACATGTAATTGTGGTTTTTCGGGAGGTGAGGACATTACACCCTACATTTAGTTACACGACATTTATCACAATCTGCCATCTATAATTATCCACTCCTGTACTACTGACTTGTATAATTAATAATTCAACCTGCTATTGCGCTCTTGAAGACAGAAATTCATACGTGTCTTCCAGGCTTTGCATGAAAGGAGGCTTGAAACATGCAAACATGACAACTGATGTTCAAATGGCATCATTTTCCATGTGTTAGGCCTGTAATTTGCATAACCTTGGCATTAGCGTTAAGCTTACAGGATACACGATAGCTTAAGGAATGTGTTTCTGGGTGCAGACCAAACCTAGTCCTGGATTTAAAAGGATTTGCTGTGGAGTCTTTCCATTGCTGGTGTAATTTAAATTGTGAAGTTGAGTGTAGGTTTATCTGTGTCTGGAAAATTGGCACTAAAATTATCTGCGTTTTGTATTTGTTCTGTATCATTTAGGCCATGATTTTGACACTTTGCTTGTTATTCAGTTAGTTATATTACAGCATGTTATTCAGTAACTACTTTAAATCATTTTAAAGCTACAACCAGGCCAATAGGAACCAGGTGCAAATAGGATATGAAAATTTCTTTCTCTCTTTGTGCTGATTGTGTTTCGTGTTGCTCCATAAACATCTTAAAAATCACTTCCGGTTCCAGAGAAATCTGGGTCTTTTTAAGGGAGGTTTAGAAAACCTTCATGGCTCTGGGTATGTCTATGCCTAGGAACAAAGTTTAATTGACAAATCTTTCATATGTAGTCAGGTTTAGTAGATTTCATACCAGAAATAGCAGGCTCAGAGCCCTGTTGAAATCTACTCAATATCATAAGAATACTGTAACTCTATAATCCTGTGACCATCTTATGATGTCTGAATACTTTTTATATACAGTGAGGAAAATAAGTATTTGAACACCCTGCTATTTTGCAAGTTCTCCCACTTAGGAATCATGGAGGGGTCTGAAATTGTCATCGTAGGTGCATGTCCACTGTGAGAGACATAATCTAAAAAAAAAAAATAAAATCCAGAAATCACATTATATGATTTTTAAACTATTTATTTGTATGATACAGCTGCAAATAAGCATTTGAACACCTGTCTATCAGCTAGAATTCTGACCCTCAAAGACCTGTTAGTCTGCCTTTAAAATGTCCACCTCCACTACATTTATTATCCTAAATTAGATGCACCTGTTTGAGGTCGTTAGCTGCATAAAGACACCTGTCCACCCCATACAATCAGTAAGAATCCAACTACTAACATGGCGAAGACCAAAGAGCTGTCCAAAGACACTAGAGACAAAATTGTACACCTCCACAAGGCTGGAAAGGGCTACGGGGAAATTGCCAAGCAGCTTGGTGAAAAAAGGTCCACTGTTGGAGCAATCATTTGAAAATGGAAAAAGCTAAACATGACTGTCAATCTCCCTCGGACTGGGGCTCCATGCAAGATCTCACCTCGTGGGGTCTCAATGATCCTAAGGAAGGTGAGAAATCAGCCCAGAACTACACGGGAGGAGCTGGTCAATGACCCGAAAAGAGCTGGGACCACCGTTTCCAAGGTTACTGTTGGTAATACACTAAGACGTCATGGTTTGAAATCATGCATGGCAAGGAAGGTTCCCCTGCTTAAACCAGCACATGTCCAGGCACGTCTTAAGTTTGCCAATGACCATTTGGATGATCCAGAGGAGTCATGGGAGAAAGTCATGTGGTCAGATGAGACCAAAATAGAACTTTTGGGTCATAATTCCACTAAATGTGTTTGGAGGAAGAAGAATGATGAGTACCATCACAAGAACACCATCCCTAGTGTGAAGCATGGGGGTGGTAGCATCATGCTTTGGGGGTGTTTTTCTGCACATGGGACAGGGCGACTGCACTGTATTAAGGAGAGGATGACCAGGGCCATGTATTGCAAGATTTTGGGGAACAACCTCCTTCCCTAAGTTAGAGCATTTAGGATGTGTCGAGGCTGGGTCTTCCAACATGACAATGACCCGAAGCACACAGCCAGAATAACCAAGGAGTGGCTCTGTAAGAAGCATATCAAGGTTCTGGCGTGGCCTAGCCAGTCTCCAGACCTAAACCCAAAAATTTGTAACTCTTATTGCCTTTTTAGTAATTGCCAACCTGCATTTAATTGCTGAGTATCTATGTTGTGAAACAACAATAAAATCCAATTTAAATTACTTTCTTGTTAACTCTGTACGTTGTCCTTTGACCTCTAACAAACAGCAAAGAGCAAAGTAGTGGAACTTTATTCTAGGAACTAGTAAACTAGAGTATAGCTGCCATTTTTGCTATTGGTGTCAGGTTAGAGAGGTTTCTAGGAGTAAATACTTGGGCTGAGAAACCACATACTACTACTACTACTAATTATAATAATAGTGAATATAATAATAATAATAATAATTTGGGTCATTTTAAGTAAGATTTGTGCTAGTAAAAATACACTGTGCAATTTTTCCACCCGAACAAATACAGCAATTATTTTCAGAAATAATGAAAACCTAGAAGACACAGACAGAATATTAACAAATGAAAACACTGTTTTGGTCAAACGATTATATATTTTAATAATGCATCGTGATCATTTTATCATGGTCCAGATTTTCCCAGTTTTATTCCATAAAATGTAAAACCACCCATTTATAAACCACTCTCTTTGTGTATCTAAATTTAACCTTGCTACCAAATCATACCACCTGATGACTACAATCATTATTCTGACTGTAAACAGTCTAATGCCTACTTTATTTGGTAAAAAAAGATAAACTTTAAACCTCAAATGTCTGCTGTTTGTTGTTTATGGTAGTTATTTTTGTTCGATGCAAATGAATCATAGAAAACCTTCAAACACGGAATTCAGGATACTATATGGTGTTTGTGGGTCATTATTTCTTTTCAACGCACATGCATTTTTGGGATTATTCTAGATATCAGGAATAAAATATACATGTTATGAATGTACACAGTAATATACAGCCTAAAGGGCAGGATTGGTTTGACTTTAATGTGGATTGGCAGAGTGTGCCAAGCACATCTGTTACACTCGAATTGCAAACAACTGCACAGAGTCCTAAGAAACATTTGTCAAACTTTGTAGACTTCATACTTCATCATTTATTATCTCTGGCTGTGGATTTATTTTAAAAACTGTGAATTAAATTAAAATAAAATCTTGGGTTCAAAAATTTAATGCTAAACAAATATGACCTTATACCAGCGTATGGAAGCAATGCCAGAGTATATTGTTTGTATCTATGCTTGGGGGTTTTACAATTAAATGTAAAAAAGAAAAAACATTAATATACTATATATGTGAACACAAGGCCACTCCACCTAATGAAAGCATTTAGTCTCAGCACTGAGCTCCAAAAACACAACTAGAACCAACAAATGTTTAATCTAAAATTGTTTACAATAAGCCTTACTACATGCTCATAGAACAGTACATTGAGCAAATGGCAAAAATGTACAAATTACTCTTATAATGCATATGGAGGGCTGCTTGTCCTTTAATGTGCTTTTGTTGTTGAAAAGCCTTCATTTTCTCCTACTTTTAGTCATATTGTACATTTGTTATATATAAAGTGTTCCTTCTTTTATAAATGAATGTTTAAATAGTTTATTTATTCTTTTAGGTATTTATTTGTTTAGTTTTATTTATTTATTTATTTATTTTTACAGATTTCATGTTTCTAATTATTTCATTTTAAATATTATTGAAACATAAATGGGAGGAACCATGGCAACTTTGATTTTAATATAATGTTTGGTATAATGCAACATTAACTTTTGGCCCATGACCCTAAATCAAGTTTGATTTTTGGCCCCAAAGAAAAAAGTTTTGTCACTTTTGATATAATCCCTCACACTCAATGATGTATTGATAGGGAGAGAAAATGCCTGGATATGTGGGTCAGATCTAGAAAGATTTTAAAATGTGATCAAATGTTAGAAATGGTTCCATATCAAAATTCTCAGACATAAAGAACCAATTCAAAGATCCTATAATAGTTATTTTTTTCTAAGAATGTATTACCTACAAATCAATTCAGCAATCAATAAATCAATTCATAGTGACTCTGTTTCACTCATTTGCATAAATGTCTATGCCTATTAGAAAACATATTTGAAATAATGAATTAAATGTGAATACAAATATGGCATGCTCTTAGACTTAAAATAAATCTAGCACCTTTAAACACTTTCTTTAGTTCACTTCTCTGAGGAAACCATTAAAGGTCATTAAAGGTTCCGGGTAGAACCATTATCCATCTAGAGAGTCTCCCAGTGCTGCCAAGAAAGAATCAAAGCTCTTTTTATTTTGGCTTTATTCATCTACCACAGGATTTAGTAAAACTGAAATGCTTCATTATTTATTAACAACACAAATGTAGCTGCCAAACAGAATTATTTTAACCTCAGCACTGCAACACAAATTGTTTTCGCAATGGGAAAGGAAAACTAATTGCTTAATCAAGGCGCTGTTTGCAATTACTACTTTGGCTAAACATCTTAAGCCAAAAACCCATAATGTAATAAATACCCAACAAAGCAATATTTACCACTTATAAACCTGTGTTTACACTGCAGTCATCACCAGCAGATTAGAAGGGAAATTACTAATAATGACTGGTTTGAGCAAATGCAATGCTTTTATGCAAATATCTGGACTGTGAATATGACCTGGAAACAAAAGACTTTGCAGCCAGTGACTGGAAGGCAGTGCATTAGTGGATCAATTATACATGACTCCTCCTTAATAAACAGCCTGGATGGGGGTTACTATAGCAACTGGAATGAAAAGGCAGAGAAAAAAAAATGAAACACCCATTTGGTAACATGGGTACTGTAATTTATTTGCATAAATCATATAATATTTATAAGCTCGTTGCATGAAAATATCCTTCTATATAAATAGAAATTATTTAATTACAACATTTTAATCAGATTTATTGTAATAGTACATATACACAATGTTGCAGCATAGTTAAATACTGTTGGTCAACATACTAAAGCTTAATTACAAACAGCATAGTGCACAGAAAGCTGGCAGAAAGAAATTAAGTTCAAGTTATAGAATAATGCAAATGCAGCATAAATGGAATCTGGGCTAAAGTGCAAGGACGCTTTCATAACAGAATCACAGTGTTAACAAATGCTGAGTGATATACCAGTCAAATCTGAATGATGCAATGAATTGATTCAAATCTCAGAGGTAAAATTTAGTTTGTTAATCTAAAAGTGATATAAATACATCAGCAGTGCTGTTAGTTACGTAAGTTAGTTAAGAATACAAAGGTTTAGGTTTACACGTACCCTTGCTGATAAAACTCACCATGGTCCTGTCTTCTTTGAACTTGATGATGTGATTTGAGCTGTGCATCGCTACACAGTTGTAAGTCAGCAAAGTGAACAGCAGTGGACTGAGCACACAGCCCTGAGGTGCCCCAGTGCTCAGTGTGGTGGTGCTGGAGATGCTGTTCACTCTGCTGACTTACGACTGTTTAGCAATGCACAGCTCAAATCACATCATCAAGTTCACAGATGCGAGTTGTGAGGTCTTTTTCCGAGTGGAACCAGTCTTGGAAAACCTCTGTATGACCACTGTGCTGTTACTCAGTTTCAGGGTGTTACCGATCTTCTTATAGCCTCGGCCCTCTTTTTGGAGAGCAACAATTCTAATTTTCAAATCCTCAGAGAGATCTTTGCCATGAGGTGCCATGTTGAACATGTGGTCATTTGTATCTCATTTGAGAGATAGTGTATATAGTGTACTGTATATGTTTACACAGTATATACATTTCTAAATGCTATATATATATATATATATATATATATATATATATATATATATATATATATATATATATATATATATATATATATATATATATATATATATATAAAATTAATTTACATATGTAAATACTGGGATTTATAAACAAACAAACAAACAAACAAATAAATAAAACATGTGCAGCTACATTGTAGTAATTTATGTCACAACCAACTAGTTTTGTAGCTTTGAGCCATTTAACACACCATGGACAGCCTCATTTTTCATACAGGTTTGTGATTCACTAAACGCTTTACCATCATCTCTTAGCATTTAACACTGTTGATTCAAATGCACTGGATCTATATATGTCAGCTGTAAGAAAGGTAAAATTATGTCATCAGATATAAATTTCTCCTGTGCACCAACAATTTTCTTTAATAATAGGTTTTGCTCTATGGAACGTAATCGCTTACTTTAGTATCTACTGCCTAATTTAGTATGAAGCAATAATGTGTCTTGTCATAACCTTGTTCCTGTGAAACATAGGTGCCTAATAGTCATTCTAGAGTTACATCCTAAGTATTAATTAATCGGTTAGCCATTTACTGGTACAGAATCTTTTGGTATTATTAAACAAAGTATCAACAATGTTGCTGATATCAATATATTTTAGCTATATATTTTTCTGTCTGTCTGTCCGTCCGTCCGTCCGTCCGTCCGTCCGTCCGTCCGTCCGTCCGTCCGTCCGTCCGTCCGTCCGTCCGTCCGTCCGTCCGTCCGTCCGTCCGTCCGTCCGTCCGTCCGTCCGTCCGTCCGTCCGTCCGTCCGTCCGTCCGTCCGTCCGTCCGTCCGTCCGTCTGTCTATCTATCTATCTATCTATCTATCTATCTATCTATCTATCTATCTATCTATCTATCTATCTATCCAGGAGAAAACTACAAATGCAGGGTTAAAATGCAAATGCTCAGTATCAATAAAAATGCTATTATAACCATTTGTTATTTTTAATAATTAAAATACTATTTTCTTCCCGTGGGCTCACCACCTGCAGGAGGGACCGTAAGGGACGGTGCTGTGAGGATTGGGCAGCAGTCGAAGGCGGGGGCCTGCTTAGACTGCTGCCCCCACGACCCGAATTACGGATAAGAAAATAGAAAATGAATGAATGAATGAAAATACTATTTTGTCCAGTAAAGTTTTAAAAATTTTAAAATGGCCTATGAGCATATGAACATTTGTTCTTTCTAAACAATGCAAATCTGTGGAATCCCCCCTAATTTTGTTCCTCCTCTGTCATTTATTCAGTCAGATTTGTTGAGAGTGAAATGTTAGGATGCTTTATATTCGGTTACCTTATGACTGTGTTATCTTCTGCCTCTCACTTTTAGTGAAGCTGTCATAACTAGACCTGCTGGAATCCTCGCTTGCCCTCTGATCACAAAACTCACCAGTTAAATCCACTGTAGGATACTAACAAAATAACCTGTTCTTGATCATTCTCTGCCTAATGTTATGCCATTGCCTGACCCTGACATAATTCAACTTCTGTGGCTCTTCTCATTCCAGATCTGCCAGATTCATCCTGATATTTTGCTTCTGTTTGGAGCTACTGCACTCCTGAATAATATTTTGCTGGTGTGGATGGTTGCACATTGATACCATAGAATAATAGAGAACAATAAAAACACTCTTTGTTATGAAAAGTATGTATATATACAAATACCAATTGTATATCATTTGAACCTACAAAACAAATGCTAATTTTAATTACAGCTGAAGATGTGGCGCAAATCTCTACCTCACTGTTAATGATTTTTTGTCATGCTTTTTCATCATTCAATATTTTTGCTAAACCTTTATCTTTTTTTTTTTTTTTCAGAGGGCACCAATACTGAAGACAAAACTCTTCCCTCTTTTTATTTTAGATTTAAGGATTAAGTCTGACAGATGCCAAAATCTAAAAGAATAAAGTCCCTGTCAGCTTTTCAGGCATTAGTAAGGAACAATAAAACAAAGGTCTTTTGCCAGAATGGCCCATTATACTGTTTAAAAGAAATATAAATTCCATTTTCTCCCACTCTATTTAAGGCAACATTAATTTTTCAGATGAAAAACTATTGCTGCTTACATATTGATCCAGGCATTATAGGATCATTAAGGCTTCAGAATGATAACAATTCAAGTGATTAGTAGTTCTGTAAGAGGGTCATACTCTCCCGAGTGGAGTGAAGCAGATCAAGAAAGTCACAGCAAATCCCAAATGGTTTTCTTATGCAGTAATTTATTTAAGTGCAAGATCAGATAAAACCATTGAAGGTGAAAGTAAAATGAATCTCAGAGTTCTCTACCATTTATCAAAATAAACGGCTTCCTTCTAAATCATACGTCTAAAAAAAAGTAAGACAAATGTGTATGACACTGCACTCCACTGTAATATATGTAGGTATAATTTTTGCTATAATTTGAAGAACTGCAAGTCTACACTATAGATAATATTATAGTGGAGTCAAAGACATGACAAAGACAGACTTTCTGTGATTACAGAATATAAAGGAATATTTTACAACGATAATAATAATAAAATAAAATAAAATTAATATAAATAGATATTACTTAACAAATGCTTAATATTGATGACCAGATACATGCTTTAATCTTTTGTGCATCAGGAAATAATTTTAAAGAAGTGCACACATGACACAGATGCTGAGTATGAATAGCCATTAGAAATGATAATTGTAAAGTATCGTAAAGTAATTGTCTTCATTCATTTAATTTATGTCATGAGTTATATAATATTAATTATGTTTATTTACATTATGAAATCTCTGTCTGTAAGCAATTTACACTCAAACAAAAATGGCCAATCTGTAGATCTGTCACTGCTCTTTCAAACCTAGCTCCATTTAAGATGCTCTGCATCAGTTGTGGCAGACCAAATTATGAATAATCTTGAAAAAATAAATATATAAACATCTAGGAAGATACATTTTGGAATACTATACATCCATATGTTTACATTTTATATCAAACATTTTAACAATAATCATGAGTTATCAATTTATACAACTAGACCACATAAGTGAATTCAGTTGTTTGTATGTTTTACTTAAAAAAAATCACCTCAAGAATATAAACAAAGTTCTGGTGGCACAGGAGGTCTTTTTTCCTGTTCGATGATTGTTGTTTAACCCATGAAAAGTTTGAAATTTTGACTTTATTTCCAAACTAAACTGACAGGATTTATAAATAAAATTAACTATACAGTACATTTAATAAAAAATTAAACCTGTTGCATAAATTATACTGCTATGAATAATGCAATGCAAAGAGTATCACTATATTTAGAAATTGGCTGTCGATATAAGGTTGCATGCTACAGCAAGTAACTCCAATTGTCCTGATATTCATTGTATTATATCGTTTTTTCTTCTGCAGCAGATCTGTAAACATGAATAAATTTAAAATCAAGGAATACCGATATTTCCTCCATCATTGAAAATACTACAACTTTGTGTTTTGCCATGCCAAGACACAGACCGACTATGAGCCTGTATGAGATATCAGTTAAGGTTAATGTAAGTAAATGTAATAAAGTAGTAAACGTAGTAAAGCAAGTAAATGTAATAAACTACAGCTACAACTGTATTTTTAGGTAGCAAACAAAGAAAAGTGGCACGATGCAAACGGTGAAAAGCATAAGTGTTGTTATACTAAATATCAGCACTCTCCAAATGCCACTTGTCCAATCACATTAGTGGAGCAGAACTGAATGTTTGTATGATAGAATGCTCTAAAAAATGTCTACACACATGTTAAGCTTTAACAACTGCTTTTATTAGCAGTTGCCACAGTACTTACCATGTGTATTGAAATAAATTATTCTCCTTCTAGATTTTCACCACATCACATCCATAACTAGAACGGGTTTGATCTGGACCATGTGATCTTCAAGCAACTTCTTAGTTGTATTGACTTCACAATTGTTCCAAGTTTCTTCAGAAGCTTAAAGTATTTCTGTAAAAAAGCCATAATGTTTTTAAAGAACGAGTTGACATCATGTTAATAATGCATTATTATTAGTTATGAATTTATCCTACTTAACCAATAGGATGGTTATATGTACACTTGATTATTTCCTGATTAGTGCAAAGGACTAGTGCATGTATCAATTCATCACTATGAAAGAAGTGTAAACATGTACTAATACTGTATATTACTTATTTGTGGACCTTGAAGTGAAATGTTTCGTTTGTGGGTTAAACCAATATAGTAAACTAGAACCACTGCTTAAATATTTTAATGACTAAGTGTATTAAAATTATACCCCTAATAGAAAGTAAGGACATTTCCTATGTCTGACTATTCTGTCTCAAGATAGTTGAGCAGATCTGGTTGATGTTTAATTCATTTGTATACAAATGCAGTGACCTAGATGTAGTCAGAAGTTATTGCCAAATCATGACATAGTAAATTATGTAAATGACTGCCTAAATCGGCAGAATTAACATTCATCAAATATTCATCAACAAGCTTTAGTTTGTCCCTGTTACTTTGATTATGAGAGCAAAATTAGTTAAAAAGTAAGCCTCAATGGACAAAGAATTTTTGTTTGTTTGTTCAATCTCATCAATTAAAGCCATGAACAATTTAATGTCTGTTGACTTTAAATTCAGTCAACATGATTGCAAGCGAATATCGACATTGTACAAAATCTGGAAGTTCTGCATTTCTGCTCCTCCAGGACAAACAAGCATTGTTAGGATAAAAAAAAATTTCAAGGATTATTTAGTTTGGCTGTGCAAAGGTAACATTGATTCATATCAGGGGGGTTTGTGGGAGGTAAGATTTACTGCACTTTCAACATGAGAATGCAGGGGAGGGGGAATACACAGGTAGTGGCCCAAATGGATTTTCAACTAGGGCCCTAAACCTTTCAAACTGTACGACAGCTGAATAGCAGTTAGACGTTGCCATGCCAACCTGGCGGAGAGGGACATTCAGCAGTGCGCGTGTCGCAGGCAAAAGCTTTGCCAGATGTCTTCAACAATTTGCTCTGAAAAGATTTCGGTCGAGCATGCTTATTAAGAGATAACAATCAGGGAGCTGGAGATGCATGCCTTCCTGTTCATAAGCAGCAAAAAAAATAAAAATGGGCAAAATAGTGGTGGCTCGTCCAGTCACTTTACCTGTGGGCCACCAGTCTGCGGTGTATATTTGTAAAATATTTATGCCACATTTCTCCTTGCACAACATGTCAGATGCAATGTGCAGCTGCCATGGTCTGGCAAGGCTCAGCAAAGCATATGGCCACCAAGGAATTTTTTAATTATTAAATATGTATTTTTTATATATATATATATATATATATATATATATATATATATATATATATATATATATATATATATATATATATATATATATATATATATGTATGTATGTTTGTATGTATCTTTTTTTCTTTTTTTTCAAGTCCACATCAACAACAGGTTGACCATTAACATAAGGAAATATCTGTTTCTGTGTCTGTTCTATTCTTGTATTCTTCTATGTCTCTAGCAGATACCAGTGTTAATGCATTATGTAAAAGATAAACTGATAGTTGTACATGCTGTACATGCTTAAGGTTGTCCAAGGCTCTGAAATACTAGAAATCATTGTTAAGATTTTAAAGCATGTGCCAACAATGTCCCTAATATTATTATTTTTTCCTGGTGTGGAGAAATCATTAAAAAAAACACTTACAGAGTTTGGTGTGAACAGTGGATATTTCATAGCACCAGTACCTCAAATCAGAGGATGTTTGAGGTGAAAGAAATAGTTGATGTATGAAGATTAAGACATTGTAGCAAGGCAGGTGAGCGTTTAATCTCATGCAAAAGTAACACAAATTCCAACAAGCAGAAATAATTCAGTTGGAATGCCTTCAGGTCAAACTGTAATCACTAATCCTGACTCTTAGCCTAATCGTTATTATTCATAACTGTGCATGAAGTCAACTTGCAATATGCAATCATAAGACTATGTTAATGCTTAATCGATCTATGGCTAAAGGTGGCTATTTTTGAATGCTGTGTGTTTGAAGTGTGTTTTTCTGTCTCAAATAAATGGAACTGGTTGACTCGACTCTGCACTGCTTAACCCATGCATATTCCTTTACAAGATGTAATGGCAGGATGTTGAGGTGGTGGTGGATGTGGATGTGAAGAGGTGGGAAGTCAGGTTATTCAGTAAACTGAGAGATATTAATGAAATTGAAAAATATTGTAAAAATTGCTTTGAATCTTTGTGTAGATGATATACTGATTCAGATCTAGTGAGCTGCTTAAGACTCTAATGGTTCTTTAATATGATGTTTTTCTGAAAAGCTTTCTAAAATCAAAATATAATTTGCCTTTCAAGGAAGCTGCGTCGCAACGCTTTGGGAACGCTTCTGCATTGTCCAAGCTCTAAATTAGGTGTGTAATCTGTCCAATGGAAGGTGGGGTGACATCATAACCAGGAAGCTATAAAAAGCACACGGAGTGAACCCGGTGGCAGCTTCTGTTTGTTCATGAAGCGCTCTGTGTGTATATTTAATGTTATTGTTTGTCAATTGTTTGTCTATCGTTTGTTAAAAATCAATGTTTCTAAAAAACGTAAGCACATTTTCCGGCTATGTGTGCACTTGTGTGGCTTGCTTGGGAGCCGAAAATGCTAAGTGGGAGCCGACTTCAAGCACTGTGCTCGCATGTCTATGCAATCACTCTGCTCACAATGGGCACTCTTTGCTAAGGGTGCCCTTACTCCTCATGGTTCTGGCCCCAAAGTGGCATTATATTCATATATCATGTTGCTGAAAGAACACGGCTATGGAGCGATGCCATGGGTTTAAGAGATGCTAGCCAACTATCTCTTCCTGGGAATTGCATCATCTCTACAGACCCCGACGTTACCCACTTAGCCCATACACAATACGCCGGTGCTTATGGGTAATGCTTATGCCTCAGCAGGTCAGGCCGCTGCGTCTCTGCACACCATGGCTGTGTTGCAGGCATATCAGGCCGACCTGCTGCGAGAGTTGAATGTGGGAGGTGCCTCGGGCAGCCAGGTTCAAGAGCCCTCAGAGCCATTAAAAAGACCACTTAGGCCGTTGGCCGGTCTATAGCCACCCTAATCTCTACTGAGAGACACCTATGGCTCACCCTGCTGGACATGTCAGGCAGCGATAGGGCCATATTGCTGGCCATATTCATTACGCCCACTGGCCTTTTTAGCGATTCCTTTAACACGATGGTGAAAAGGTTTTAGGAGAGCAAGAAACAGGCGGCGGTGTTTCAGTGGTACCTCCCACACTCCTCTAATGGGGCTGCTCGGCGATTCAGTTTGGGTCTCATCCACCCCAGTTCGATGGTGTTTGTCCCACTGGGAACTCAGCAGGCTCTGGTCATGGAATAAGAAGTAGACACTCTCCTGAGGAAGGAGGCCATCGGGGTGGTCCCTCAATGAGACAGAGACTCTGGGTTCTACAACCAGTACTTTATAGTTCCTAAAAAGTATGATGGGTTGCGTCCTATCCTAGATCTAAGTCAACTGAACCGCTCACTTATGAGACTCAGGTTTAAGATGCTGACCCTCAAGCAGGTCATGTCTCGGATCAGATCTGAGGACAGTTTTGGCATACTTTCATCTATCCATCCTTTCTTCCTACAGGAAGTTCCTGAGGTTCTTTTGGGGCCAAAGCTTACCAGTATCGGGTTCTTCAGTTTGACCTTGTCTTCTCACCACGCACCCTCATGAAGTGTGTGGATGCAGCTCTGGTACCCCGAGACTTCAGGGCATCCGCATCCTCAACTATATTGATGACTGGTTGATATTAGTTCGACCAGAGCAGTTAAGGGTCTGGCATCAAGATATCATTCTCGCTCATATAAAGATGCTGGGGTTTTGGTTGAATGCCAAGAGTGTGCTTTCTCTGTTACAGAGAACCACTTATCTAGGCGTCATATGGGATTCTACCCTTTTGCGCACGCAGTTTTCTCCTGCCTGTATTGCCTCCATCCTTGCAGCCGTCAGGAAGGTCAAAGAAGGACAGTCACCTACTGTCAAGCAGTTCCATAGACTGTTTGGGTTAATGGCAGCAGCATGCAGTTTAATTACACTTGGCCTCCTGCACATAATACATCTTCAGTGGTGGCCCAGGATCCATGGGTTCTCAAGGAAGTTCAATCCCCTACATACAATCAAGGTCATGCAGCGATGCCTACATGTCTAGATGTTTGGAAAGATCATGGGTTCCTGTCTCAGGGCCCCGTGCTGGGGGTTCCCGGTCACCACATAATGCTTACAATGGATGCATCCCTCACGGGGTTAAACAAAGCAGCAGACACGCTGTCGAGACAGTCATTGAGACCCAGGATATAGCGGCCCCATCCTCATTTGGTGGAGCAAATTTGAGTGAATTTTGGCAAGGCTCAGGTGGACCTGTTTGCAGAGATGTCGCACTGTCCCCTTTGGTTCTCCCTTACTCTATGGCTCCAGGCATTGCTGAGGCTACGCCTGTACGCTTTTCCCCCATCATGCTGCTTCCGGGTGTTTTGGAGAGAGTTCCCCAGGATGGAGTCCATCTCCTCCTGGTGGCCCTACGGTGGCCAGGCTGACCATGGTTTGCGACCTGGTAGCCCTCCTTGAGCACCCTTCTTAGGATATTTGTCTCAGGAGGGCTCTCCTCTCTTAAGCAGGGGTTCAATAGTTCACCCCTGCCTAAAGTTGTGTAGGCTGTGGCTGTGACCCCTGAGGGGGCAAAGCTCCTAGGTTTCGGTCTCTCCACCTAGGTGGTGAGATCTCAGACCAGGCTCCAGTGCGACCTAGAGTGCCTGGGTGAGACCTGGCCATTGTGCTTGTGGCTCTATATGAGCCCCCCTTCAAGCTGTTGGCCCAGGCATCTTGGATGCACCTCACAGTCAAGACTTTTACTGGCTATTTGCTCGCTGAAGAGAGTAGGACCTTTACAGGCCCTCTCTGTGGCCCCCTCCTTTCTGAAGTTTACTTCAGGTATGGCCAGTGTCTTTTCGTATCCTAGAACGGG
Source organism: Silurus aristotelis (assembly GCF_946808225.1). Lineage (NCBI taxonomy): Eukaryota > Metazoa > Chordata > Actinopteri > Siluriformes > Siluridae > Silurus > Silurus aristotelis. The sequence continues at coordinate 7,694,267 of NC_139596.1, forward strand.
TTACATTCCCAAGGTGCACTCGGTCATCCTACGACCTGTTATGCTACAGGCATTCTATCCTCCTCCGTTCCAGGCCCCAGACCAGGAAAAGCTAAACCCGCGGTGCCTGGTACAAGCACTGGACACTTATATCCACAAGATGAGTCCGTGGAGAAAGTCAGATCAGCTGTTCATCTGCTATGCCCCTCTGAGAAGAAGACTCCCTGCAAACAAGCAGACCTTGAGCAGATGAATCGTTGATGCTATTGCATCCTCTTATGAGTCCTCTGGTCTCCCCACTCCTTTCGGGGTCTGAGCTCACTTGACCCGGAGTGTGGCAGTCTCTGTATTTTCAAGACATCTGCAACGCTATGGGATGGTCCACCCTGCTGACCTTTGTCAGGTTCTATAACCTTGACCTCAGTGCCACTCCTGGCCCCTCAATCCTTTGGACCTAGCTGTGCTCATACACACTAGTCAGAGACTGGTCAGTCTGGCAAAGCGTTGCAATAGTGCTTGAGTTCCTGAAAGGGAACGTCTCTAGGTTATGTATGTAACCCTAGTTTCTTGAGGGAACAAGATGCAGTGTCTATAACACACTTTGTCATATGCCACATATGCTTCACATGTGCTTTTCATAGCTTCCTGGTCATGACGTCACCCCTCCGGTGATGCTGCATCTTTCATTTGACATATTATACACCGACAGATTTACAACCTGGACAATGCAGAAGCATTCCCAAAGCATTGCGACGCAGCGTCTCCTTTCCTTAGGAAACCTAGAGACTTTTTCTTAACAAACTAAAGATTTTTCAACTATCCTTGAACAGGTTAGAGAACAAGCTTTTATCTAGCATGCTATGGATTTGTCCTCCTATAGGGGCAATAGTAAGGTTTGGAAATGTTTTAGGTTAAATTAAAAAAAATAATTAAAAAAGAATAATCCATGATCAAGATGTATTTTGCTGTTTTTCTGATGACTTATTTAATTAAATTCAGTTCAGTTGTAATGTCTATAAGATTTTTATAAAAAAAAAAAAAAAAAAAAAAAAAAGGGGGGTTCGATCCATCAAATTACTATTTACTTCAAAATCTAAAATCAATTTGGAGAATGCAGCAGCTATGCGTTGGGGGCAGAATAAAGCTCTGTTGAAAAATTCTGCTGCAGGATAACAGTAACTTTTTCTTGATACTTCTTTGGACTCCATTTCAACCACATGGTTTAATTACTTCCATGTGATCCAGGACATACTCACACTTTGGAGAGCTTGGAGACAGACTATGGAGTGCCATCAGTGCTAATGGATGCTGCTGTCAGAAAGGCTAAAAAGCCAATAAAATGTGGGGGGGTTCCACTTCAGTCTTAATGGGGCCTTCAGTGGAATGAAGCACTTCCTCCAGCTTTGATGATGAGTTGTGGTTTGTTGGGCTGATGACACCAAGCCAGGAAAAAAAAAACACTGATTTGGCCATAGCAGATGGAAGACATGTTGATGTCAACAAGCACACAATACATAACAGAATTATATATTTTTTTAAAAGTGGGTTAAATAAAAATTTATTTATATGCAATTTAGATGCAATTTATTTGCAAAAATGAAATGAGATGATGTGAGTAGGATAATAGGATTGTTCCTGCAAACTTCAATGTGCTCTTTAATTCTTTAATATCAATGGACGTCTATGCAGATCCAAACATTCTATACATTCTTCATACATTACTTTTTCTGTTCATAATCCTGTAGTTACTGAATAACATGCTTTAAGATAACGATATAATAGTCAAGAGTCATGTCAAGAAGATTTCATTGTCATTTCAACCCTATATAGCTGACACAGTACACTGTGAAATGAAACAACATTTTTTCAGAACCTTGGTTCTACCTAAAACCACATAAAGCTACTGTAAGAAAGTGTTTTATCCTCTGTCGCGGGGACAGGATTCCCTTCTGTCACGTGGACAGGATACCCTCGAATTTAGCCTTTCCTCTCAATCTCTGCTCTCCTACATGTACGGGGAAGTCTCAATGAAACACATGAGTCAGTCTTTCAGAGAGAAGATCCAAAGTTACAAGAACAGAACTCAGAGCTAAGAAAGGACAAATACACAAAACACAAAATAGCACCAGCAATAAAACTACTGTAAATTATATAATACATTGTGCAGAAGAGAACTGGATACAGGATTGTACTTGTAAATAAACAGAAAATGTAGACACAAAAGTTTGTGCAAAGCAGCAATAGCAGCAGTCAAATGGATGTGCAAAAAAACAGAGTGTAAACAGTTATGTAATATTAAAATAATATGATATGGGTGGTACTGAAGACATGGATGTGTGAAATGAGAATGAGTGTGTTCAGATTTGTAGATATGACTTGTCTAAAGATTTGAACTATGAGCAGTGTTGGGCAGTAACGCGTTACTTTTTACAGTAACTAATACTGTAACGCGTTACTTTTAAAAATAAAGTGACTTCGTTACCGTTACCGTATGGTGCGTTACCCGTTACTTTTTTTAATGAATTAATTTGGGCTGAAGTGTAGACTACAGCCTAACTTGCTTACAGCAGCGACGCACTGTAGGATTGGTGGATAAACCACTGTAAACACGAAGAAGACACACTGGGGACATAGTCTCCGTTTATTTAGGTCTGTGCAGCAGTAATGGCGAGTTGAGGCGAGAGCAAGATGAGTTTCTCAAGGTGGAAATAGGCTCAATATTTCACTTTAGTTGAGTATAAAGACAATAACTTTTAAGTCAAATGTAAGCTGTGTCTTTTTGGTTCGAAGCTCGTATCTACTGCGATAAACAGCAACTCCAATCTGTCGAAGCTTCTCCAGGACCCCCATGCCTGAGGAGCAAGTAGCTAGAAGCTAACCCGGTGTTCTACATTGTGGATAGTTTTCATACTTCAGCTGTGAAAGGAATATGTTTAAGAGCTCAACACAACAGCAGAAGCCACTTTAGTTTTTGATTGTGAATATATTATTCAGCTTGTTTTGTTATTTATTTCAGAAATCCTTGTGATATATTCAGTTTGTGTTGGTCTGACTTTAATAAAATAGTGTTTAAAAATTACTTTGTGTTTAAGTAAGTTTTGTGTTTGTATAGACAATAACACATAAAAGGGCATAAATGGGAACATTAAGGAACGTTCTTTAAAAAAGTAACTAAAAAGTTACTTTTAACAGTAACGCATTACTTTTTGGTGTAAGTAATCAACAAAGTTTCAGATTCAAAGTTTTTGAATAAAGTAACGAGTAACTGTAACTAGTTACTATTTTTTAGTAACGAGCACAACACTGACTATGAGCTTAATAAAAGTTATAAATATTACAAGGATGTGCTGTACCTTTACATAATGCTTTTAAACGTCATACTCTGTATGGATCTTTCTGATTTCCTTCATAATGTCATAATACTATAATGTCATATCAACTATAAATATACATTCTCAAAACACAACTTGTTAATAAAAAATTCACATACAACAAATTCTTAAAGATCAGAAGGTGTTGGTAAAATGGATAAGCAGATTCTACTTGCTGAGAACGCTCAGGTCCTTTAATTATTTGAGCAAGATGCTGGAGCTCTCTTACCAGATTGGAGTAGCCAGTGCAGGTTATTTGCAATAATAAGGGCTGCTCACTGGGCAGTTTTGAGGTAGTGGTGGAAAAAAAACGACACTCAGGAAACTCACAGCCATTCTGGACAATAAACACCAACCCCTCCATGACCTACTTATGAAACCACAGAGCTCCTTTAGCATTTATCTTGGCTCTATGAAAGAGCGGTACAGGAGGTCATTTAAACCAACAGCAATCACACCGTACAACACTGCATTAAACCAGTCTTAGGATTAGCTCATTGAGCCATATCTGAACTTGACTAACATCTACTATTTACAAACATCTGCACTGCTGCATTAATGCAATTTACTCTTCTGTTTGTAAGCAGTATATTACACTGCTTACAGAGTTTGCTGTGAAAGTGTTCACAGTGCACTTTTACTTTGATTCACCTTAAGTCTGCTGTTGTATTGCAATTGCTATCTATCTATGAAATGTTCTCTCTCTCTCTCTCTCTCTCTCTCTCTCTCTCTCTCTCTCTCTCTCTCTCTCTCTATATATATATATATATATATATATATATATATATATATATATATATATATATATATATATATATATATATATATATATATATATACCAAATTCAAATAAATGCTTGTGTCTGCATGACTATAAAACAATTAACAAAATGGTACCAAGCTACAATGAAAAAAATGTCTAACCGAATATTTTTGTTATATTTTATTTAATGTTTGAAATGTCATTTACTCCATTTGCTTTTGTTGTAACTATTGAGAAACATAATACACAGTTTTATAATTGTCAAATATCATGCCAGATCCACGCTGTTTTTTTTTTTTCATGGCACCCTGTTTACTTTTCTGTAACACAACAGTTTCTAATTACCCTTTGTCTTTTTGATAGTAGATAAGTATGAGAAACAAACAATCATCTATTTGCTTGCTATATCTTATCCTATGTGTTTGTCAACACGTCGTTAGGGAGCCGCAAAAGCTAATTAGCTGTGGTAACAGAAAGCTGATTATCCGGAAAAAAAATTCGCATTGTGTTTCACAATGCCACGCCGGCAAGGACATTCAGCACGCGCTCATAACTATAGAGCTCATTTCTTTTGTAGATTAAGACAAAACACAGGAAAACCAATCACCCAGTGAAAGATTTCTGACAGGCATCAGACACAGGCATCTGCAAATAACTATAGTAATAAAGTATATTAAGTGTTCAAATATGTATTTCCTTGAAATGTTATATAAAGAAATAAGAGAGAAATAATTGTAGGAAAATAGAATTTTGTTCTTATAGAGCAAAGGTGCCCAAACTTTTTCCTATAAAGGGCAAAAATCAAACTTGATAGAGGGCCGTAAGCCAAAAGTTAATTTGCAATATATTATACTGTATTATATTAAAATATATAAGTTGCCATGCTTATTTTAATAATATTTCAAATATTTCACAATCTTTAGAAATAAATAAATAAAACAAAATACTCTGTAATCTGCTTAACTAATGCAGTTTTATTTTCTAAACCAATAGAACTTATAAATTGTACAACATAAACATAGAAACAATCTAATTTTAGTAATATCTGTGATCTCTAATGAGAGACATGAAGCTCATTCTTATTTTTAATATATTTAAGTTTTTTGTCTGCTTCAGATTAAATGTTATTGTCTTTTAATTCAATTACAAATTTTTTTGCATCTTACAAATAAAACAAAATAAGTCATATTAAATATAAAATTATATATGAAAATCTGTACCAGTGGCTTTTTGTCCTTTCCTCATATATAGCATGGCGGGCCAAATCAAGTCACCATGGGCATACTTTTGCTACGGGCCCTAGTCTGGGCAAGTTTTTAATATGTAATTATTAATAGCAATTGTTTCTTTTTGGTATAATGCAAATAATACATGGCTGAATTCTAACAGAACGCATTAAAAAATGCTATACTGTATAGATGGAGATGAAGGAGAGGAACAAGTAGGTTACTGACTTAATGTTCTTATTATATATTTACTATTCAGATGGGCTGAACACTTCCGTTTCAAAAGTTTTTTAAAAACTGTACAAATTGGTATATAAATAAACTTCTGTAAGTGGAAACTTAGTAATAGTTATTTGTAATAGATATTTAATAGTTTTTTTTTTTTTTTTTTGCAGTTGTATCACTGAAAGAGTGTAAAACAAAAGACAAATATATTGTAAATAATTCAAAGTTGTTACATATAAAACAGTCACAGACTAGTAGCTGAAATGTGCATAATTATTTCTTTTAAGGCTAATATTGGATATGTTTTTAACTACAAGCAGAAAAGTACAAACACCTATAACAATATAATAACACCAGGCTTTTGTGATCCAATCATTTATTTTATTGATTAAACAATTCGGGCAATAAGCCATATGTCGTGTTAATGGGAGCAATTGGCGTCTTTATGGCTTCATCTTAAAGCATTTTCTTTCCTTCTCCCACACTTATTATTCTTCTTCACACCTTCCATATGCGTTCTGTATCTAACATCTTTTAATGTCACCAGAGACCTTCCTTACAGTATTTGGCCTTTTATTGATTTGTTCTCATGCTAAGCAAATAAGGTCTCACGTTTGGAGGTTGGGGACACAAACAGACACTTAAAGTGCCCCGGAGACAGCGGTTAAAAGCCAAGATGTCTGCAGTGAAAGCAAGGGATAAGATTTTATTACACCAAACACACCCTTCTCCAAGAAAAAAAAAAACCCAAATAAAAACGCAAGATCATAAAAGCTGGAATGTGTCTTCTTTCTGCATAAATTTATATTCTGCTGGCAGTCAGGTGTTGCCTTATACTGCCACTAAATATGACTTGGGCTATTTTTTCCCTCTTGAGATGATAGCAATGGATAAGTGTTGCTTTAATATCAGCAGTGAATGAAGGTGTTATGGTTCTGATAGCTGACAACTTGATGATTTAACATCTGCATTTCATTCGTATACTCTCTTATCTGTTATGGATGCACTTTTTCAGTACATAAGTAGTAAATATTAATGTTTGAACAAATAATATTGTATCTTCAGGATCGGGACAGCAGTGAAACCGGTGGAGTAAATTATTATTTAGTTTTGTTTAAAAGTAGCTATTTGCAGTTTTAAAGCCTAATAATAAATATGGTACACTTGTTATCTTGCTGAAACATAAGGTTGTGCAATGTTAGGAATGTTTTTGTTTTGGTTGTGGCTTCCCTTCTGCTCTTTGTGGATGTGAAATTAAGCAAAAAAGTTCTAGATAATATAAAACCAAGTGGAAAAAAAAAATATTTCATTGGCTGAATTTATTTTTATTTTTTTTACGCATTTTTGTATGCAAAATTATTGTACAGAAAAAAAAATCTAAAATGCTTTTCTATTTAACATGTTTGTCTTGAATGGTTATTTGAGTTACTATAGTTACAAGTCAGATTAAGCCAGTCTGGACATTCACAGACATTTTTATTTGACCCCTCTAATGACCTCTCAAATTAATGTCTACAGAATTGGTGCTCACTGGATGTTTTCTGTTATTCGCACCACTCAGGGTAAAGAGATTGTTGCGCATGTAAATTCCAAGAAATCAGGAGCTTCTGAAATAATCAGAGCGGCATCTAGCATCAGCAAGCATGCCACTGATTTAACCAGGGTGAGCTCTTCTACAACACTGCATTGCACTGACTCTTCATTTGTTATTATCATTATTTCACATTTTGTCATGTATCAATGTTTTTGGAATAATATTGTTAGGTTGTTGATTTAATTAATAATGTTGATTTGACTGGGCTTTCAACTCAGAGACAAGTGTGTGTCCATGTGTGTGTGTGTGTGTGTGTGTGTGTGTGTGTGTGTGTGTTTGCCCTGTTTGTATTGTGTAAGTGGGGGTTTCCCTTCTTTTTCTTTTGAAAGGGCCTGGCCCCATGTTTTCTCTGGCAGAATTTGACTTCCTCAGCCCGTAATGACCCAAGTGATTGAGATTTCCAGGTAATTACCTTTATCAGGTAATGTTTTGACTGTAAAGGAAGGGCAGTTGTTTGAATAGTGTGTTTTTCCTTTAGTGATAAATGCTGAATGTTTTCCATGCAAATCATGGTACATTTTTAACACTATATCACATTCCTGTAAGATGTGTATAAACATAGATGTTTAAAGTTAAGATGCAATTGCAGTTTGGAAGAAAAGAAAAAAACACCTGTTTTATGTTGACATAGTAGCAATTATACTGAGGAAAAACCTATCAATCACAACTGCTTTCGTCCTTCCTGATATTGTCATGTTTCAGAACTCACTTAGTATGTGTTCCTCTTCCTCAATAATTCAGCAAATCCAACATCACACAGTACTCGACTTTACTAAGCATCTTTTGAGCTAAAGTCATAGCCAACGAGACCATAGACATTTAGTCCATCCACACCACAGGTTATTATTTAGAATAAAGGTATGTGAGCTACATACAAGGAAAAGTTACCAGTATAAAATATGGGGTGGATCATTTATGCATTGGGGCCCTTTTTATGGCTGGTCATTCAGAGACTCTTGAGAAGCCTGATTGCATTATTATTTTGCTGAGTCGCAAAATATAAACTGAACACATGCTTGGATCTGCCAGTAGGTTAAGACTTGGGAGTAGAATAATGTTTTGACAAGCTTACTGATGCATCCATTTTTTCCCCCTTATTTTTATCACCAATTTTATCACCAAGTCCCTGACCATTTCTTCCCATCAGCCAACGTTTACTTATCCTATACGGCTACCAACCATGAAGGGTGAACCTACCACATCTTTTCAAAATTGTCCTGTAAAGTGCTGCCTTGGCTTCAGGTCATGGATGGCTATGCCATCATTGGGATTTAAGCTTCCAATCTCTTAATACAATGGTGATCTCTTTTTGTGGTTCCAGTCAAAAGCCTGATTTATTCAATTTAATACTGAAATTATTTCAGAAATACAAAATTAATGTATGAGATTAACTATAGTTCTGGATTTGAACGGCATTTTTAAAGACCTGTGATCTAAACTCAAGAGACATATGCACAAACAATAGGTTATAAAGGAGGGGTGGTTAAAAAAAACTTTTATAACCTTCTTATAAAAGAAAATGTTTGGTAATTGAATCATAATAATGGTGAAACCCTAATTTGCAAAAAGAAAAATTATTTCTGTAAAACACATGTTGTATGTACTATAGTATGCAACAGCCTACTACTTAAAACTTAATTTCTTTATTTCATTTTATTAGATTAATTGTGTATTTGTTATTCATCCAAGTAAATATAGAACATCCTTCCATAATGACGCCATCAACCTTTTTATAGTCAGAATCTTCAGACACATTCCTCACCATCCAGCTTTTGTTTTGACACGCACCAGTGACTCTTTTGGGTCTTCTTATCCTTTCATATCAGCCAGACTCTCTCCCTTTGACCTCAAAGCAGAGCTCAGAACTGACCTGGGGTCAACTCACACATCTTGCAGACACCTTGCAACAATTTCAATCCTCCCTTTACACTCTGCTTGCCTGCCAAAAATGGCTAAATGTGTGCAGGACTGCAAGGGTACAGGGAAACAAAAACTTTCCTTTTTATACATATGAGGGGTCTAGATCATTAGTTTACATTGGATTTTGCACAGGCAATTATAGTTTTGGTATTGTTGCCTTTGGTTTTTATTTTTTATTTTTTTTACAAATTAGTTAGGTCCTAAGCTACATTGAGACTAACACACAACCCGAAATACACAATGAAACCATGTTTTGTTCACTTAGTGAAATACATCATTATTATCCAGACTTCAATCAATAAATGGGATAAGGAACAATTTATTCTATTTGCAATTATTTCAATATGCATTGCAGATTAGTAAATAGCTCTTGTCAATCATTATTATGTTAAAAATATATAAGTGGCCATGAATGACTGATATGTATATATATCACAATTTATTTGACAGTTTAGTTTAATACACCTAGTAATAAAGTAACAGATAAAGTATTAAAACTGAGATAAGCATAACGTATTTTTAATTTTTTTACATTTTTTTTTTTTACTTCATTTCTGTTATGAACATCATGAAGTATTTAGTGGCAAATTGCGTATTGTGGGTCTTTTTTGTAGGCTTTTTCTTTAGCATTTTTTCAGAATATAATTTAGCGAAATAGCTTTACTGGACAACAGAATGTGGTTTTAACCACCACTGAGTGTCAGATCTCTGCATGCATTATTCTTTTTTCTATTCTTTTAAAAACAATCTTAACATACTAAATGGACTGGCATCATCACAGCATGATGTCTAACTGCATAATGGTTACTCAGGAGGAGCCACTGTATATGTCTTGAATATTTGACTTAACGTTGCATCACATTTATAGAGATACAGTACTAGATGAATGCGCAGACATTTTGAATGCAGTATATTATTCAACTCTATGAAATGTTTGGCCTAAAACTATTTCAGGACTTTTGAGAGCAGTGTAACCTTGTAGCTCCCCACACTACTCTTAAGCAGCATTGCTTTGTCGCTGCATTTATATTTTTATAATTTCAAAATTCTAATTTATGGAGATAGAACAAATATACAAATTTGTCAATGACAAATTGAAAGCTAAAAATTTATTTGAATATACTTTGAATAATTGAGTTTTTAACAGTGCCACTTTCAAACTCAGTCCCCGAAGCACAAAAACATAAAAATGTTATTATCGAACACACAGGCTTTAGTTACATTTGTAACATGTAAGAGATGACTGATTGACAAAATGTAGGGCTTGACTGATCTGAATGTGTCAACTTTATTTTGAGCAGTGTTTCAAAGAATTTTAGGCTTCCTATTCACAAAAGTCGAACTCAGCATTTAGTCAATCGCAGTCATCTCTCAAACTCATACTGAAATTAAAGTAAAGTGAATAAGGGGATGTGCAACTGGGGATGGTTTCACATCAACGACCTGGGGATCTATAAATTTACGGATCAACACAGGAGCTTTGAGGATGGATTTGGACTGTATTTAATGTCAAAAGTCTGCTTTAATGACTCAGGACTATAGGTTGTGTTTAATCACCATCATTGCGAACCTCAACAACGTTTAACTGTATTAAATGGACATTCAGTGCCACCCAGATGAGGATGGGTTTCCCATTGAGTCTGGTTGTCTCAATGTTTCTTCCTTATGCCAACTCATGGAGTTTTTCCTTGCCACAGCCGCAATCGGCTTGCTCATTAGACAAACTTATAAAGAGCAATTTTGTTTATTCTTAAATAATGCATTTTCGTTGTGAACAATATCTATTGTGAAACGCACTATACATATAAAAATGAATTGAATGAATCGATGGATTACAGTAAGAGAAATTGACCAAAATAAGGGTACAATATCTAATTATTTTATGTTTCATAACTTTATTTTTATTAAGCCACTAGCTTGGGCAGGGTACCAATTGCCAGCAAGCTAGCATTATTGTAGCCTAATCTATATATATATATATATATAGCTCAAATACCACTGACTGACTCACTCACTCATCACGAAATCTCAAAAACCACTGAATGGATTGCAATGAAATTTGGAACATACCTTCCTCTTGGGTCTTAGGTGCTCACTAAGAAAGGGTTTAGAAAAATTCGCCCTGGATCGCGGCTAACTCGCGAAAAACGCGATTTCTCACGCATTGTAAACTCTTCGAAATAACAGTACGGATCCTCATGAAACTTACTACATTGTTTCTTATTAGATGTTAGATGCACGATAAAAATTATTTTCAAAGTAGTTTGCCCTGTATCGGGTACTACAAAGGGGTAGTACGTTATTTGTTGACGTTACGTTCTGATCTCTGATCATCCAGTCCTGCTCAATGCTTACTGCTTATTGCCATATTGCTTAGCGTTCTGCCTTCCGTAGCGAAGCACGGGTACTTTCAGCTCAGCTTTTTAGCTCCTATAATGCAAGAATGAATAGAACAAGAAAGCTAATCTAGCCAGATTGTAACCCATAGAGCTGCACTGAGTATATAGAATGCAATGACTATTTAACGCCATAGCAGAAAACAAGCTTCCGAGTATTTTAATAATTACTTTTTCACAATGTTTTACCTTTACCTTTTCAAATTTACAGAAAAGCTTTATTCTTTAAAAATTGTTTTAAATATGCAACAATTATTTTCAAATTCAACAAGCTTTCAAGTTATAAATAACAGACAGATTTTATTATATTGGGAATTTATTCATGCAGCATAAACAATTAAGAACTGTGTTACTGCAAATCCCTTATCCCCCAAAAAGATTAGCCATGTAACACTATTTAGCATCGCTGGCATCCCTATCTCTCCCCCAGAAAGAGCCTCTTCAGGGCTGGACCTGCATCATTCAAATGGCTGTTCCTCACATAGAGGGTGATACCCCGCAAATAAAGAAGAAAGAAACTCAAGCTGTGGAGTATGTGGAAACTATTGTCAAGGCAGACAAAGGACAAAAACCAACATTGGCTGGAAGGGGAAACTCGAGTCGGCAATCTGTTAGACTTTATGCACTGATAAGAGATGGGATTCAGTGGTGCTTATTGAAGAGAATACAGTAAACACAAAAATCTAGCCAGAGCAGGTCATTGAGAGTCTCCTTTGCCTCGGGCATAACATGACACTTAAGTACTGCTACAAGGCAGAAAGAAAAGGCGACTCTGCACACACTACAAACTGTCTCTATTCTAAGCTCAGAAGGCTGTAATGTCAGAGGAAGTCTTTGGCGATAAATGTGCACACAAAAGGGAGGGGGGGAGAGGGGCAATGATGATTTGTTGAATTTTCATTACAAGCGCTTTGCAATTGTCCAGCCAGTAATTGTGGATTTAAATGGCCAAAAGTGTAACTGTTTTCCAAGCATGAAATTCAAGCCGGCCTCCTTTTAACAATGGGGCAGTGTTGTCGTCTTCAAAATCTGTGCGTTAAACGTCAGGGGACCTCTCTTAAAACGTCCACTTTCCAAATTGAGCCCAACAGGAACACCATGACAGCTTACTCAATTGCTTTCCTTTCATATCTTTTTACAATACTTGATTGTGTCATGCCTACTAGCTAGTTACTGTTCTCTACAGTATGTGCTGGGGAATTAGGGAAGAGCAAGTGGATTGGCTTATCATAATATTATCTCTGGAATGCCCTATTTTGGCATTTTTCCTTCTATAAATTTAAACAAACATGAGTTTCTAGAGAAAAAAATATAATTTAGAGTAAACCTATTCAGAATCGAACAATAAAACTTTAATAGCTTCAATAGTTTTAATTGCTAGACCAGGCATTAATCATTGCCATTATTTGATTTTTAAGTCAAACCTGACAAACCTGAGCTAATGTGAGATTATCTAATAATATCTTTACCTTCATAAACCTGTTAGTGCCAAACAATTAGCTTATTGACCAAAATGTTTACTGGCCAAAAAGATATCTGGTTCAGAATTTGTGAGGTTGCCCAGAAAACAAAGATTTTGAGTTTAGAGTATATGCTTAATTCCCCCTAGATGTGCATTTGTGCATGGTGTCTTGTTATGGACTAGCATTACATCAAGGTGTTTCTGCTTTGCACCCAGTATTTCTGGGAATCTGCTCTAAAGAGGATAAAGAGGTTACTAAAAATAAAAGAATGAATGACAACAACATATTTCACAAGAAATAATGTTATGCCAAGCAAATAACTACCTGTCCAAAAGACCTAGAACCAGCAAAATGTCGCATTTCCAGACTATTCAAACCCTAGGGCTGTCTGTAGTGATGAAAAGCAACACTAGTGTTTATTCTTTCCTAGTGAAGGAAAAACGTCTTAGATTAACATGCCGGTAACAGTCAGAAATAATTTTACATAACAAAATTTGCCAGCATTAACAATCTAAAACAAGATTGGAATTCAAGCTTATTTTTAAACTAGACATCTGTGTAAATGCATCAAAGGAAACAGCTTAGTAATGATCTACACATTTTGCAAGACCAAACCTAAAGACATATCAGCTTTTAAGAACTTAGCATCCAACCTAAAGAAACACATGTATGGAAAAAAATGAGCTAGCTAGCTGACAAGCTAAATACTGCTTTGCTAGTGTTACCTTTTTATATTCTGTTGATAATCTTATAGCTATATACTGTGGATAAGGTGGTGTTCATGTCAGCTTAGCTCATTTTGTTAGTTGGCATACTTTTATGAATATTTCTGTATAAATACTTACATTTTTAGATGAGATATTTTTTCTTCCTTGAGTAACTTCCTTGATCTCTGCTTACTGACAGGTATTATTTCTCTTGGGGTGTAGCATGCTTTGTACTCTTTTGACTGCTGGTAGTTACTAAACAAGAGACCTTAAGAGTTAAAAAAATGGTAGAGCATTTGCAATAGAATAATCAGTATTATTCTATTAAACCATTATTGTTCCAGGTAGACATGGATATTGGTATATTTAATGGCCAAACATGAGTTTTACAAATAAAAAATGACAGCCATCATATGAGCAACCATCTCCATGCCCTCCTAAATCTAGGGCTGCTTTACAGAAGGCTCTAATTAATTTGAGTGGAGATGAGCCGAGCCGTCTTGCTCGCGAGGGTTTTATCCCTTTTGTTGGGTGAACACTCGGGGCCCAAATCTCATTGCTGTAATGTGCCAGAGGAGAGTGCATCATCTGGCCTGGTAATGAGGGATCAGGAACCTCCCCACTCCTTTTGATCTTATCACTGACACGTCTGTCTTGCCTTATCCCCCAATGCGTGTAACCTAAAACCTAAGCCAATGGAAATGAGGAGATGCACCTTAGGTGCCACACAGATCTGCAGTTGTTTCTCTGTTGAATATGGAGAAGTTGCACTTGAACCACCCCTCCCCCCAATGAGAATTGAGAAGAAGGGTGTCCATCTTACAAGCCCCTAAACATGAGAATGCTGTTTAACTTGATACACCATAGTCCTTTTCACATTTCGGGGAAACATTATTTGACATGCTTAAACACTTACCTTTACCCCACACGTATTCTGAAGAGCAAGTGACATGCCTGACTTGTAGACGCTGGAAACAGTATTGAGGCACAATTTAAACATTCTTTTTTAGTCATTTCATTCTGGATTTTTTAGAATTTAATTCTAGCAAATAATTTGAGATGCGCCATGTGAAAAATGCTAGTCTTAATGGACAGGTGTCCACTTAAAATCTCTGACAAAGCTGACACTAATGGATTGCTTTATGTGCGGCTTCAGAGAATGAAATGAATTGTGTGTGTGTGTGTGTGTGTGTGTGTGTGTGTGTGTGTGTGTGTGTGTGTGTGTGTGTGTGCGTGTGTGTGTGTGTGTGTGTGTGTGTGTGTGAAGGGGGGCTTAAACATTGAAGCACCCTGGATACGGAGGCTTTCTGCATAAATACTGCAGTTTAATTCTCCACAAGTCATGCATTGGTTCAAGTTAACCTTTTACCTGCACTGTATTTTGGGGAGAGAAGGGAAAATTAACCCCTGTGTCATACAGGTGAAGCTACATGCAAATTCTATGACAAAAGATTACTCATTGCTTTTTTTCCTATCAATCTATCCTTAAATACAGTTGCCCCTGAACTGAATATGTGAGAAGATTTGGGGGAGTGGATTTATGCATAGTCCTCCAAGTGGCTGTCTGTTATAGATAATCTAATGAGGCACGAAATGTCAGTCAGTCGGTCGGGCTTTTCACAACTGTCTGAAAAAAGTCAGCGTCATAAATTTTGTAATCTGCTTGCACCTTCTTATGCTAAAAGCATACAAATTCTTTAGCACCTAGCAAATCATTTGGAAAAGGGAGAGGTTTATCGTTGTGGAGTATCACCTGACATGAATATAACATTACAGTTAAAAACAAAAAAAGCTCAATCAGGAAAATATGATTTGCTTTTAAAATTGTTGAATTGCTAAACTAAATTTGTTTCAATCAAAACCGAAGGCATGTAAACACATATTTGAGAGGTGTGAAGCAATTTCACATTGATCAATCATCATATGTAACAAAAGAAAATAATGGCTTTCACTAAACAAAGATATTAAGATTAGTCTAAGAATGATTGAGTAATTACACAATGATATGATTTTAGATCATTCACACTGCCTTTGAATCGTGTAATAATTAAAAGAGTGTGACTACATTCATCTCACATATACATCATTTCAGGCATAGCATTATATGAGCAGAAATGAGGAACGATGGTATGAAATTCCCACCCAGACTACAATGTCTGAAATTTTATTCAATTAATACCCATGGCAACGGGTGTATACCACAAAAGAGGGAAAAAGGGGTGGCGAGAGCTTGCTGTTTCAGACTGCCGGAGTGGCCTCCATGTCTCATGAATACACAGCATCTCTCTGCACGTATATACTTCAGGGCTAGAAGCCTACAAGGTAATTATATGCTTTGGAACACTCCACTTAAGTGCACCCAATAATAAGATGAGTGCATATGCTCCCTAATCTCTTACCTGCCGCCTGAAAGATGGACGAACTGAACATTTATTTCGAAAACACGCTCTCAGTTCTGTCCCTGGTTAATTATGGATTTGACTCAGAAATCGTTACGGGATGTGACAAGATGCAGGAAGTATTTGCGCCCTGCGCCATTCCACTTGAGTCCACCAAATATAAAATTAGCTTTTGCACTAGCGGGACCACTTTCCCATTATCTTCAGACTCTTTTCCATGTCTGATCATTTGAATAAATCAATATAATCCATGCTATCATGGTGTCATCTAGTGGTCAGCTTCTCTTACTGCATTGACAAGTCCAGACGAGCTTTTCTTCACTTCTTGTCCTTGCTCTCTTGTCGAGCCTGGATTAAAGAGGTCAAGTCAAACACTGAAAGATCCTTCCATTGCTTTTCAGTGTGTGCCTCTTATATGTTGGACACTAAAGAGTTTAGATGACATGCTGGGGTGTAAAGGGTACCATTGAAATCCTCCAGACTCCTTTTACATTCAGATAAACCCTAGCTGAGTAACTGGGTGTTGTTTAGGGCTGGTGGAGAAAGATCCCCACTCAAAAGAGCTTGGAAGATTGTGTTGACATGCTAACAGTCTGAATGAACAGAACAGGGGCTGTTGCCTTCTTATAGTGACAGGGGAAGGAGTAAAGGGGAAACTAAAAATTTAATAGAGAAGGAAAAGTGGATACAAAACACAATGAAACCATTTGGTTGTGTTTTAATAAACATCAAGAGACTATAATACAAGGTAATGAAGCATCATTATTTTATCGAAATATAATAGTATAAAGTAATTTATGTCATGTACCTGTTTACCATGTATATATACAGTATAGTATACTAGACTATACTTGCTATAGTAGGTGTGGCTTAAATTAGTCATGACTATTTATACCACAGCATGGCTGAATTATGACTGGTTAGTTCATAGATATTAGTTTATTTTTTATAATGGCTCAGCTTTGACTTTCTAGAACAATTCACACAATGACTAAATGCTCCAACTTTGAGTTTAAAATGTGTAATTATTGATATTATGATGTTTTATTTGGCATTTTTTAATCTCCAGTCTAGGCTTGTTTATTAAGTCAGAGTTAATGTCACTTTCAGTTTCTGCTATGGGAAACACTGCAGTACCGAGGAGATTTGTGTTTTTTGGTAACATGAACATTTTTTTTTTCTCCTATAAGCATGAGGCAGTGGAAAGGCTTCTGATGACTGTTTATCTTTAGGTTTTAAAGGACATTTCACATTTTTTGTAGCCATAAATAGACAAAAAGTATGATTTCTGTAAAAAAAAATGTATTGCTGCTGTATAAAGAGAATAAAACAATAACTGCTATGCAATGAACCTCATCAAAACCCCCATGTTGATGGTTATTTTCTTATAACAGCATGCCTACTTTATATAGAACTGAATAATATTAACTGCCTACTTAACATAATAAAGATAAATAGATATGTACAGATGAACAATTGGCTCTAAGACATTCTACAAGGATCCCTACCTTTCAAAAAATATGATTGCATATAATTATAATAAGAAATCAGTTTTTCCTAAACTTGTATGAGGATTTACATAATCATATCAATTTTATTTCATGTAAATATTATTTGAAACATATAGAATAAACAAACTGTAAGAAACAATTGAAAAAATGACATGCATAGACAAAACATGCCCAAAATTCCCACAAAAATCTTGCTATCAATAATGTATAAAGTTTGTGTGAATGGCCCTTTATTTTTTAAAGAATATAAATGAACTAAATATAAGCAATGCTTTTTTCCTGACAATACAAGTGGGCCAAAATGTACAAACTGCATTTTCCTTTTGGACCAGCAAATGAATGACATTATGACATGATCCACTGCCAGCTCATTTAGAGAAGCATGCTGCAGTAGACCCTGGGGGGGCTGAGCCCTTGATATGACATGCTAATTAAGCTTTGTGCTAGTGTTCATGTAGTGTTCATATGGCTTCCTGGGAGAGAGAAGGGATTCTTGGAGTAAGAGGGAGAAATTGAGGGTGGGTAGGAGGAGGTGGGATCAGGGAGCGGTGTGGGGGGGTGAATGGGTAGAAGGGGAGGGGGGGCATGAAATTAGAATGTCACACTCAGCAGGAATCACCAGCAACATGCACGGCATGAGGTCTTCCCTAAAATCGCTTCTTGTTGCAAGACTTCAAAAGAAAAGAGGACAGCATTAGGTTTAAGATGCGAAACAATTGTCATCGCCCTGCAAGCTTATAACTGAGCATGTTTTTTTTAAACGTTTCCTTTCATTTCCTACTTGTTGTGACTTTTTTTTTGTTTTAGACTTTGTATGTATATTTAGATAAACAATGCTTTAAGAACTCCATACTGGTGTCTCAATTTGAAATCCATACTGAAAGATAAAATGCATACACAGGATTTCACACATAAAACATATGACACACAGTGACAAGCAAAGACCCAAACCGACAATTTATCCATCACTGTCATAGAATCCTGCCTTTCAGCATCGGATGAACATGGGATATATGAGAATCATTCATTCTGTCAACTTCAGTAACATCTTTATCCTAGTCAGGATTGTGGAGGATCTGGAGCCTATTATAGGGATGATGGTCACCCTATGCATGTATTCACACATGGATTCACTCCTAGGGGAAATGAAAATTGCCAATCCACCTACTGGCATGTTTTTTTTCAAGTGAAACTTCATACAGAATTTACCTCGAGCTCAGGATCTAATGACAGATCTTGGAGCCCATAAAAATATTAGATCCCATATATTTTTAAACCTAAGTCAAAACATGATTGTCATTCCTCTGTATAAGCATTTTTATCATGCTATATTTTTATTAAAATACTTGAACTGACACATTAGCAGTCAAATTAATTGTTGTGATTAACATGAAGGATATTGGGAAAACAATCCTGGTATCAGAAGTGTGGAATCTGAAGTTTAAACCCAGCTCGATCTACTAATCTCCTTTCACTGTGAATAATATATCTGCTGCCAGGTTTTCTGGTTAAGCATGACTAGAAAGTAAATGTATTCACATAAGACAAACATTTATCAGGAACTCCTTGCCTTATCTGATTAGCGCCGATTTCAGCAGAGTGATGAATGAGCATGCTGTCATTTTGACCCTGCTTAACCTCTTGATTTGCCGGGTCCAAGTCCAATTAACCTTTTGGAGTGATGTGCCAGTGAATGCACCTCCCAGTCCAGTCAATACAACCCAATAGTAATCATTTCATTTTCAGGTTCATCAGAGGGGCTTTGGCCCCACCTCAGTCAACTCAATCAAACACCGCCATTCATCAAAGTTCAACAAGCAGCAATACAAAGACGGACGAGATGTCTGCTGTCTGCAAAGGTGTGCATATCAGATATTCGGTGTGTTAATCTGGAATGGAGAAAGTTCATTGTATGTTTATGAACAGAAAAAAACCTCATTCATCATTTATGGCAGTAAACAACATTTATTGTTTAAAAGGATTGACCACTTTTGCTGGTCCAGTCAGCAGTCTACAGATTTCAGTATCTTTTTTTTTTTACTGTTTAAAATGACAATAACTAAAAATTTATTTAAACTTTTATTAATTTAAGCTCATGTTTGGTGTTTGGCTGCTTCCACTAGAGTATGTTTTTTAGAGTATGTTGTTTGGCAGAGGCTTTGATTTATTAATGTAGACGTCAGTTCATTACAAATAAAGATGCAAGATTTAATTATACTTGACAGATTATAAAGAAAGCAAAGCATGATCTATGGTGATTGGAATCAAGTGTGTCAAAGGATTTGAGGAAAAGTAACACAGTCCTCATTTAAACCAACAGGAAAGGTGACCCAAATGCTTTATGTAAAAGCTCTATTATGTAAAATCATACACACTGCAAATACAATATATAGGGGGAGAGAGAGAAAACGCTTGCTGGTGTGATAAATCTTATTTCTTTGACACGTTGTAATCTTTTTCAATAAAAAAGTGTGGATTGTTATCAAACTGAACTCAATCTCCTAAATGTATTGATGTAGATAGTGTATGGCCTGCGTTTGCTTTGTCTTGGGTTACAACAGGGGTTGATGCTGAGGCCAATTAAGATTGAAACAGTCACACAGTTACCACTGTTTCCACCCCTACATCCAATCAAATTTAAGTGAGCCCATCTGTTGTGCTTTATTTTTAAGCCACCTCCACAGAACATGAATCCAATGGGCTCTGGGAATGCAAATTGATAAAGAGCCTTAGCTCTACCTCCATGAAGCAGGCCACAAGTCAGGCTAGTCTCTTGCTGTGTGCTAACAATGCACTGCTGGGAGGGCAAGCTGCGGCTGCAGGCGAAAGAACGACTGTCTCCCTTTCATGTGCCACATGGCTGGAGTCTGAATATGGGCCATGAGGGGCCTGTTAATGCCATTGTTCCCTCAAGCAGCGACATGCATCCTCACCATATGAACTATACTCAAGTAGCTAGTCCCATTCCCCTCCCCTGGTCTTAATTCCCTGGTGGCAGATGCACTTTTATTCCAACAGCCGTCTTTTTAGTCCTTCACTTTGGAGCTCAATAGGATTAGACTGCAGGGCGTGCGCTTGTTTGTTTTTTCTTATTCAAACATATTTGTTCCACTTTAAGAACTTAGCCCATGGTCATGTATTTAAAGTCTTGTTATATATCAGCCAAAATGAATATAATAAATGTCTTTTTAAGTTAATAAATGTTAGAGTTTCCACCTCAACCCACAAATATGCTCTGAACGCAGCTAATTCTGTCACATGGCACACATTTTATTATCGGTTAAAATCTGTTGCTTGTTTGCTCACGAACAAACGCTATTGTCTCAAACTAACAAGAAACAATAGCTGTTCCCCTCATTTACCCAACATACATGATAATGGCACCATCAGCTTTTGATCACTCAAACGAGATCCCTTTAAATAGCAAACTACAAGCAATTTCATCTTGTAAGAAGGCCACCAGCATTGAAAATTCCATGTGTGTGTCCTTCTTTTCATGCACATGAGTGCTGCTTCAAACAATTGTGACCGCTCACACAAAGCTCGTCTACAACTTTATGACTCTGGACAGATGACTCATTTTAAAAACAACAGCAAAGACATGAGGCTTGATGACATGGTGGAGGTCATGAATAAAGACTAGTTGACCAATGACCTTATGATTCATTTGTAAGAATTCAAACAAACAAAAAAGTAGGAATTTCAGGCATATAAAATAATAAGGAAAATAAAATCAGTTTATTGGCCCAGTGTGTTAAAACACACAAGGAATTGGTTCCAGCTATTGGTGACTCTTAAAAGTACAGACAGACATATACATTGAGCTTGGATTATGCATGGCGAAAAAGACAATACAAGACAAAACAGACTATACAAGACAATACAGACGATATGAGACTATATAGAATTGGATCACTCCAACCTTAACATTTAACTTAAATATAATCACTGTCATTCATACAGATTGAGTGTTGCCATGGCAGCAAAATCTGGTCACACAGTGGATAAAAGATTATGTAAACAAAAATCTATATATTAAAATGATTAAAAATTACAGATCTCTGGAAAATGTATAAAACATACTAATTAAATCCCTATATAATTATAGAAATTTCCCTATATAATTATTGCATTTTTTTGTTGGTGATGTTTATTAAAAATTATTTAGCCGTTATTTTAAATAATTTCCCACCAAAATAGGACTAATGAATACAACATCAAGGCTAATACAGATGCTTTTTTTTATAATAAACCAAAAAAGACCTGTTTTATATACTAAAAAGACAATTAAATCAAATGTGCTGTCGCCTATTTAACCTTTTTCATAGCTAGGAGTTGACAAATGAGTGAATGCACTTGGTGATGCACAGAGAGTGGACAGCCTGCATGACATTCTGGTAATGAATATGGTTTTGTATTTATTGTAGACCAGGTCCAACTTCGTAGCCCTCTTTATGTTTTGCCCCATGCTCTTATAATACCCATGGAAAAAAAAAAAAGATTAATAATTTTTTCCCATTGATCCTCACCAACACTAATAAAATGAAGAACCAGTATAATGAAGGATTTCTCCACAAGGGGAACCATTAGCCATTAACCTTTGCCTCACTAACGTCTGGGAAGATCAACTGAGTAACTGAGTGAATCAACTGCTGAGCAAATTAGTGGACACTATAAAGAACAGGAGTGCTCTCTCCTGGAGACCTGAAATGACCCTTGCTTTCGAGGGACATAACATCTAACTCAGTAAGGAAATCTATCATGTTTCAATTAGACTCCGCAAGCAAACAGGACAGGTGGCCATTCTGCACTTCTTGACCTTGTATGCCAAGATTTTCATGGGTTTTTATCATAGAATTGTATGAGATTCAATCATGACCACTTTTTATATCAGAGTGGCCACTAGTCAGTACAATAGAATTATTTTAATGGTGTATTATTTAAAGAATAAAACAATGGACATTTTTGGTAAGAGAATATTATTGATGTGGAGGTAAAAAATATATCAATGATGTGAAGTTGATGTTAGATGATGTAGAAGTACCAGTCCTGCCCTGAAGTGTTATGTTCCTCTTATACCATAAAGATTAAATCTAGGAATGAATGACATGCTATTAAATGTATTTATAGCTTCTATTCATGTTTAATGTTGCGAAACATCATCAAGACAAGTAACAAGGGGGAGAGAAGATTGGAGACAGGTGAAGATTATTAGTAGGAAGGTGAGGCTGTGCGATTGTGCTGAGTGCAGGAGGGAGGTGTGGCTGGTGGTTCCCTGACAGTATCTACCAACATGTTGTATAACTGTATAGTTGTCCAACACTAATCTACAGGAATGATTGAGATGTGTTCGCACAAACAGGAGTGTCCGATTCCCCTCTCACAATAATCAGAAGGGTAACAAAAACTTTCTATCTGTTGCAAAAAAATAAAAGATTGGCCAGCCTGCTTAGAAGTGACTCCATCCTGCTCAGTCATTAAGACTACATTGGTGGGGTTAGCAATGTTCTCATGGCCTACTTGGCATGTCCTGCACAAGCATGGACACATTTCAGGTCTCTCCGTCCCCCAATTGTTGCCTTTATCAGGTAGGCGGTTAAACACTGACCAAGAGATGACAGACACATCCTTTGAATGCCAGAGAGGATGAGAGATAAAGACAAAGCACCATTCTTATTTGTAGCTCTCAGTATTCTTTGCTTAAACAATTGAGAGAAGAGTGTATAGGGTAACTGAGTTGCTTTCACAGCTGAGCATTAAAGGAGTTTATGAATGTTTTAATGGTTTTGATTTAAATAAACAAATCAGGATATATATAACTTAACATATATCTCATATCTCCCAAATTTATCTTCATACCTTGTAATTTTACTGAAGTTGTGAGAAAATCTGAAATAACAAAAACCTAATTTTTGTAAATTGACCATTTAAAAGAATCAGAGTAGTCTTTACATTTATAGCACACAATTCATAGTTCATGAAGGATACCAGTTGAGAAACAGGAAGTTTCATATAGTAAAATATCCTGTTAATTAGCGAGTCAAGCTAATTCTGGATGCTTGTTGTTTCAAGTACTATTTAGAATTGATTGTTTTTTGTTTGTTTATATCAACCCCAGAATTATCATCAGGGTTTATGAAAATAGGCTAAAAAATAGTGTATCTAAAATAAACAGCACATGCAATGAGTGTGATTTTGAGTTTAAGCAAATGGCTGTTTTATTTTTTAAACAGCATGAACACCATCATGAAAAGCATAACAAGACCGGAGACACTTGATGATCTTTTGCAATTGTGAAATGGCAAACATTTCCAGGTCCTTTATATTCTCAGATTTGTGCATGTGGACCTTCCACTTCATGTCAGACTACAGGTTATCAAATGGGTTCAAATAAGGATGCTGAAAATAAAAAGAGTTTCCAGCCATCTTTGTGTTTATTTAAATGTTTGTTTACTTTCATTGTATTGTTGAAAGGCCCTTTCGAAACCAAATTTCAACCTCACATCAGAGCCAACTGGGTTTTTGCTGAAATACTCTTGTATTTATTGTAATTCATACTTGCTCAACACAAGAGCCTCTGGGCTACCAAACAGACCCCTATTTTCAATTATCCACTACTATATTTTAGTGCGGGTGTCAGATCCTTTTTCTTCTATTTAATTTATTTATTTTTATATGGTAAACATTTTGCCAAACATTTTTGCTAAACATGGCCAATAATAATTGATTTGGTTCTCAGGAATTGTTTTCAACTTCAAACATGGTGTTTGAAGTTGTTACTTCAAGAACTTCAAGAAACTTCAAGAGTCTTTTTCTCTTGCATTTTCCTCTTCACTGTTTTTGGGAATAGTATGTCTTACAGAATCTAAAATAATAAAAAAAAATATATAATTATTTAAATTGTAATAATTTTTTCAAGAAATAGTATTAAGTAAAATATTTTCGAGAATGAGTATCATTATGCTTGATATATAACAGTGGCAAGCCGTGCATTTGGTACCCAGGCCTTCAGTGGGGACTTACCCGGCTTAATCCACCTCTTAATACCACAACTATCACGTCTTGATTATAGAAACCATCAATTCAGTACAAAAACGCAATATAACAACGCATGGCATTTGAAAGAGAGAGACATTTCACATATGAAGGGTGAATACAGTAAAACCCCGTTTTATGAGCATAATCCATTCTTGGAAATTGCTTGTAGGTCAATTTGTTTGTACGTTTGAACTAATTTTCCCCATAAGAATGAATGTAAAAGTGATTTAATCCGTTCTGAGACCTCATTCGATCGCTTATTTCTGCACTAAAAAAGTATTTGTAGCCTATTTTAACAAACAAATACACCGCAAAATACCCTAATGTAAACATAATTTAACACTTAATCATGAGGTAGTGGTGGATTGCGAGTGTGAGACACACACCTCACGCTCGTAACCTTCTTGGTTTCCATGGTAATTCTATTTACTTTCGTTTTCACAGCACCATCACTGATTTTCTTGTAAGACATTTTTCAAGATTTCTAGTGAAATAAAAATATAAAACTAAAAAAAGTTACGTTTTTGCTGCACTGAATAACGAAAGTGACCGAGTGATATGTCATCAATTAAGCGACTGATGTTACCTTCCGCCGAAAACGTGAACCGGCAGCGTGGGTTTGCTCGTGCCTTGGAAATTTGCTCGTGAAACAGGGTAAAATTTTGCGAGCAAGGTCGCTCGTATCTCCGTTTGCTCGTACTATAGGTTGCTCGTACAACGGTGTTTTACTGTACCATTTTACTAAAGTTACTAAAAATTAATAAAATTTCATAAAACAAATATTAGAATCTAGGTTGTAAATGTTGGTCAGTGCTTCTGAAAGTGTTTAGGCCAGCAAAGAAGTCCTTGCTAGCCCTGACGGTCTACCACTGCTATATAAATAGATTCTGTTGATCTATCGTTACTTTTAACTGTCTTTATTATGGATAAATGTAGAGGCTACAGTATTATAATGATTTTTCTTTTGGGAATCTGCAAATAGAACCATAAATGTAGTTTAAATAAACAAAATTACAAACCAGTCTTCCATACAACACACCACAATAATGCTTTTTTTTATATTTAGTACCTAGAATGTATTAGGCTTCTTTTTCATTTAATCTCATTCATAAGTTGGTCCCACCTGCCAGCCCACCTGTGGATTACAAAAAGGATTGTCAGATAACAAAGACCATATTGCTATATGCCATCTATCTAGTTTGAGGCTCTCTGTCTCTTTATTTATTTCTATATTTATCATACATAAAATACAGACCAGCAGAAAAAGACTATAGTGAAAGAACGAACGAAAGAAAGAACGAACAAAAGAAAGAACTAACAAACCAGCGAAGGACAGAAGGAAAGAAAGGGCACATAGGCACAGCTTGTTGTAATCACTTTTGTTGGCTTATCCATAAGTGCAGTTGGGAAACAATCGCTTATTTACAAATCCATACATTTGAAGTCCCACTGAAATAGTAATTACCTCTTTTGAGTGACCTACAATAAAAAAAAGCCTTTGCCATTTGACAGATATAATATGATTTGTCAATGATTTGTTTGCAATTCCAGGTACTGACTACCTCATTTATCTGCATAGAGTTATTACTGCATCCAGTGGTCTGAATTTTGGGAGCTGTAACAAGTGCTATTTAAAATCCACCGAGGCAGAAATCACTACCCACTATACCAATTGCTGTAAACAGTAGAACAGTAGACAGGAAAATTTATTCAAACTTTGACAGGGTTGGCTGCATTTTTACCTCAAATTGAGATAAAATACTCCACAGTTGCAAAGATCTTTTTTGATTATAAATAATCAGAAGTAAATCGTATATACAGTTTGTCCAATAGAGCTATGCAGACAGTGATGCACAGAGCCACTTTTATTGTTAGATGCATTGCAAAGCTTAGTATTGAAAAAAGAGAAAATGTCCATACATTAGAAGTGTTTGTACCTCGGTTATCTTGTTTCCCACTCAAAAGATGATGAAAGACAAAAAACTAAATTGGTTCCTGTTTAGGATTCTTCAAAAAAAAGTGGTTGCAATAAACTAATAAATTTGTGTATCATTATTGTCTTGCTCCACCAAACACTAGGGTCACAATCAAGAGCTTCTGTGTTTATTGTTTAATAACAATGTGTTTCCATTCAGATTTTTGTTACAATATGATTTCTTCATCAAAAGACCCCTGCATATTTACTGTATATGGAATGTAAAATGCTGCATATTTACTTCATGTGGAATGTAGGAATGCTGCAGTATTATTTTTTTGTGCAGCCAACATCGACAGTGTGATTCCAGCTGAATGCTAGATGACACAGAGTCACTCCTGCCTGAACGAGATGAGACCCACATTTGGCTCCACTCCCAACTAGACTCAATCCAGAGTTTGAACGAATCAAGGTGCTCTTTCTCTCTCTATTCAAGATAAAAGAAAAGAGCCCCCATCAAACAGGTCATGCCGACAAGATGGATGCTGCCATGTCTGTAAGAAGCAACAATAGCACCAGTGAGGAGGGGGCACTCTGGATGATTAGCCCAGGTCAGCCTATGGGGGAGGTTTGGCCTTTTGTGTCTGTGGCCTTAGCAACTGATACACATGACCTTCCTACAAGCTCAGCAGATTGAATCTGTCAGGGTCTATTAAACAGTGACACCAAGGGCTTGACCCTGACAGGACATGCCATTTTTTTTACATCATTCAAGCTACATTTAATCAACAACAGTTGATTTTGGGTTTGTGTTTGATGCTGATGCTGATGCTGATGCTGATGCTGGGGATTGTGCTGGGTTAGCCATGTGTCCTGAATCTGCTGTTAAAGAGGTCAGCAGCTCTTTACCATACAGCAAAACAGGGACTGTACACAAGTCCTTCAGAATTATAATCATAGAGTCATATATTGTGTGTGCTTGTGCACAGGGAGGCATTGTGGTTGCTAAAAAGTCAGTGTTCATCCCATTTTAGAACACAACTACAGCTTTGCGCAAAAGGGGTCAACATTTGTCTTTATCAGACAGGAAATCAGTCAGGTGTGCATGCCATTGTGGGCTTTCATGCTCTCAGAGCCCCTGTGAATAAAACATAGGCTATCAGTAATATTGCTGGGATCTGGCAGTGACTTATGCAGGTTCAAGGACTTTTATTGATCGGTGAGCCATGCTTAATCAAAGTCTATATTCCCCACCACTTGTAGTGATTAAATAAGTCAGGCAGTCTGATATAAAGTCTTTGACTCGTTCATTGCTGCTCAATTGCTTCTGCTGCACTCAGCCTGTCAAAATTCTTTTGTTGCCATGGTAAAGAGACAACCCAGGAAATGATTCAAGAGGGTACTTCACAAATATTATGGTAATATCTTTGCTCAAGACGTATATATATACATATATATATATATATATATATATATATATATATATATATATATATATATATATATATATATATATACATACGTATATATATATATACACACCGTATTTTTCAAGCTATAAGCCGCTACTTTTTTCGCACATTTTGAACCCTGCGGCTTAAACAACGAAGCGGCTAATTTATGTATTTTTCCTGGGTTTTTCCCGGTTTCACAAACTTCAAGCCAAAAAACTGAACCCCATAACATTAGACCAATGAAATTTCCGAACGGAAACGAAAAAACACACCTCACCTGTGTTCTGAGCTGCACGGCTTCGGGAGAAAAGCTTCCATTGGGTGATTTTTAAACGCACGACGATGGCAAAAGATAAACTCCCGAGATAAATTGTTGTGAAAGGAAGGAGGAAAACAGTGAACAATGACTTTCTTGGTCGGCTACTGTTTAGATACTAACGTTGTAACGCGTTGAGTCTGGGTGAAAGAATAGCTCGTATATATATAAGCATAGACAGGTTTCCAAAACTCGTGCTTTTTTCTTTTTCTTGGCAACAGAGTTACGGGTTAGTCAAAGAAACTTAGAAATGAGCATCAGAAAATAATAATGACATAATCCTCGTCTTGCACACATGCAGTAATACCGGCTTATAGACAGGTGCGGCTTATTTATGTTAAAAATAAAAATTCAGTGGGTGCGGCTTATATATGGGTGCGCTTTATAGTCCGGAAATTACGTTGTATATATATACAGTGAGGGAAATAAGTATTTAAACACCCTGCTATTTTGCAAGTTCTCCCACTTAGAAATCATGGCGGGGTCTGAAATTGTCATCGTAGGTGCATGTCCACTGTGAGAGACATAATCTAAAAAAAAAATCCAGAAATCACAATATATGATTTTTAAACTATTTATTTGTATGATACAGCTGCAAATAAGTATTTAAACACCTGTCTATCAGATAGAATTCTGACCCTCAAAGACCTGTTAGTCTGCCTTTAAAATGTCCACCTCCACTACATTTATTATCCTAAATTAGATGCACCTGTTTGAGGTCGTTAGCTGCATAAAGACACCTGTCCACCCCATACAATCAGTAAGAATCCAACTACTAACATGGCCAAGACCAAAGAGCTGTCCAAAGACACTAGAGACAAAATTGTACACCTCCACAAGGCTGGAAAGGGCTACGGGGAAATTGCCAAGCAGCTTGGTGAAAAAAGGTCCATTTGGACTGGGGCTCCATGCAAGATCTCACCTTGTGGGGTCTCAATGATCCTAAGAAAGGTGAGAAATCAGCCCAGAACTACACGGGAGGAGCTGGTCAATGACCTGAAAAGAGCTGGGACCACCATTTCCAAGGTTACTGTTGGTAATACACTAAGACGTCATGGTTTGAAATCATGCATGGCACGGAAGGTTCCCCTGCTTAAACCAGCACATGTCCAGGCACGTCTTAAGTTTTCCAATGACCATTTGGATGATCCAGAGGAGTCATGGGAGAAAGTCATGTGGTCAGATGAGACCAAAATAGAACTTTTGGGTCATAATTCCACTAAACGTTTTAGGAGGAAGAAGAATGATGAGTACCATCCCAAGAACACCATCCTTACTGTGAAGCATGGGGGTGGTAGCATCATGCTTTGGAGGTGTTTTTCTGCACATGGGACAGGGCGACTGCACTGTATTAAGGAGAGGATGACTGGGGCCATGTATTGCGAGATTTTGGGGAACAACCTCCTTCCCTCAGTTGGAGCATTGAAGATGGGTAGAGGCTGGGTCTTCCAACATGACAATGACCCGAAGCACACAGCCAGGATAACCAAGGAGTGGCTCTGTAAGAAGCATATCAAGGTTCTGGCGTGGCCTAGCCAGTCTCCAGACCTAAACCCAATAGAGAATTTTTGAAGGGAGCTCAAACTCCGTGTTTCTCAGCGACAGGCCAGAAACCTGACTGATCTAGAGAAGATCTGTGTGGAGGAGTGGGCCAAAATCCCTCTTGCAGTGTGTGCAAACCTGGTGAAAAACTACAGGAAGCTTTTGACCTCTGTAATTGCAAACAAAGGCTACTGTATCAAATATTAACATTGACTTTCTCAGGTGTTCAAATACTTATTTGCAGCTGTATCATACAAATAAATAGTTAAAAAATCATACATTGTGATTTCTGGATTTTTTTTTTTTTAGATTATGTCTCTCACAGTAGACATGCACCTACGATGACAATTTCAGACCCCTCCATGATTTCTAAGTGGGGGAACTTGCAAAATAGCAGGGTGTTCAAATACTTATTTTCCTCACTGTATATACAACATTGCATGCAAAGCAATATCAAGCAATATCATATATATATATATATATATATATATATATACACAACATTGCATGCAAAGCAATTTCAAGCTTGCTAGTAAGGCTTAGAGTAAAACCTGCTACACACACAAATATGCATTCAGTGATTCAATGCAATATGTATGCATAAATAAAATTGAACTCTTATTTAGTCTTATCACTAATGATAATTTGCCATCATTATCCTTTACAACAAATGTAAATTGACCAGTAAAAAATGGTTTGTTGCTGAACCTGAACTGCTTTTGCCAAACCAAGCAACATGTTAGCAAGTGTGAGAAGATCTGTTTCCCTGACACCCACAGGCATGAATTAGGCCTGTAAAGAATGTAAATAATTCTTGTTCCCATGTAAGAGATATATAGCTGATCTAATAGATCAAGGACACTTGATATTGTACAGATTGATCCAGTTGAGTTTCTCTTGTGTCTATGCCGTGATTCTTGATTGACAGCTTTAAAAGAGCTGGAGCCAAATATGCCTGGGCAGCTTCCTGAGAGATTTCAACATATCTGATCAAAGGCGACATTGCAGGCAAGTGTGTCTTAACACACACACACACACACACACACACACACACACACACACACACACACACACACACACACACACACACACACACACACACACACACAAAGAAAAGGAGAGAGACAGATGGACAGAACAAAGAGAGAGAGAAGTAGAGATGGTCTGTAGTTTTACTTTGTCCTGCAATATAACTGTAATACTGTACAATCACATGAAGTAGCACCCACAATGTCCTGTGTCCTTCTGCACAGATGTTCTGGAGAAAAGTAATAGCGTTTTTTTTGTGTGTGTGTGTGTGTGTGTGTGTGTGTGTGTGTGTGTGTGTGTGTGTGTGTGTTTGTGAGTGTTACATCTCTGTTTCGCCTTTTCATCTTGCTATGTGGGATGATGGCAGTTCATCAGATAATCAAACCAAGGTGTGGGCAATAACACTGCCTAATCAGATTAGATGTCAGACGTTAAAGGAATAGGGGTATTTACACAACGTGGCTTTATCAACCTCTATCAAAGGTGAGCTTGAATTACTCAAACATTCTGAGTGTTCATTGGCTTGGAAAAGTTTTAGAAAAAAAAAATATTAAGGGAAAAAAGAAGGCAGATGAGATGTACAGTATATAGTTGTATAATGGAATTGCGCTCCAGATTCTTTAGAGAAGTTAGAAGCTAGAATTTATACAGTAAATCTGTAAGTAAGTGGGTATGCAAGGAGATACTTTGCAAATAGCATTTTTGTATGGACATCTTAACTTCTATTCTTCTAGTAAGGAAAATAGTGGAACAATGCACCTGAGCATTTTTATTCAATGATGTAAAATCTATTATTTAGTGCAAAGTAACTAATGCAAAAAATACTGCTTCCTTTAAGGGATATCATTAAATTGTTTCAGTAAATACATGCATGTATTACTTAAAAGAGTTATATGTAATAATATCTATTAACACCATTTGGTCATTCACCACCCTAGTCGTCTATGGCACAACCAGAACCGTCCATTCGAAACATTCATCTGTTTTTCTACTAAAGATTAATATACGGTATATGTTTACATAATTGAATGTAGGCAATTTTGCAATGATTATTAAATGTGTTTTTATAGAAGGTTAAGAATGATTTGTATGGTGTAGGGGTGGAGCATTGTGATGGGAGGGTGGTGCCATGGGAGGTTGACAATAGGAATCTTATTAGAGTGCCAAAAAGGCTAGAAACGGCCCTGATACTTATAAAATACATTCTGTATAAAAACAATAGGTTCCAGAAATTAGAAACATAGTCTTTTGTCAGTTCTCTGTATGCTAAAGAATTTCCCATGCTGAAAATCTTGCTTACTGTATCAAAGAACTGACACTGGAGACTCCTTCCACAAATAAAAAGGAATCTTCTTGCAGAAACCTTTTTCTCTGTTGAATAATAATTTATGTGGAGTATCCATAATGTAAGCTGTTACTATAGAAACAATATTGTTGTTGAATCAGTTGATTAAAATTAAGTGTTTATAAAATGATTCAACATCTATTGATTAATCAGATTTAAGAATTGTGGTAAAAAAACTATTTACACTTACATGAATGTATTAGGTTAAGTTATTCCTTTTAATTTTCATAAATGAATTCATCTGAACTTTTTTTTTAATAGTTAGTTTATATTTCCGTCTGTACCAAATATTACACCTGCATACATCATTACTTATCTCAGCCCATTCCACCATAATTTATTTATTATTATTTATACTTTACCGTACTACACTGTTTACATGCTGTCTTTTGCACCTTTGACTCTATTATACCGTTTACATGCTGTTTTTTGCACCTTTGACTGTTTCTTATTATACTATACTGTTATTATACTATACTGTTTACATGCTGTCTTTTGCCCCTTTTGACTGCTGCTGTTTTTTGCACTACATTGTGTCTGTTTATATTCACTCCCGGGTATAGTTTTTACAGTTCTCCTCGCACAGTACTGTATATTCAGAGTACCGTATTTTCCGGACTATAAGCCGCTGCTTTTTTCCCACGCTTTGAACCCCGTGGCTTAAACAATGAAGCGGCTAATTTATGGATTTTTCCTGGGTTTTTCCCGGTTTCACAAGCGTCAAGCCAAAAAACTGAGCCCCATAACATTAGACCAATGAAATTGCCGAACGTGTTCAGGTGAACCAATGAAACTCTTTATATTAAATCAGATGCGCTCCCACTGAATCGGGCCGCACCACATCATAAATATGGATGATGTTCCTCTGACGTTTGACCTGCCGCTCACTCGGACTGTCTACAGGAAATGCGAATCATTTGTCACGCTGAAAACAACCGGGCATGAAAAAACGCACTTCACCTGTGTTCTGAGCTGCACGGCATCAGGAGAAAAGATTCACCGATGGTGATTTTTAAACGCACGACGATGCCAAAAAAACTCTTGAGAGAAATAGTTGTGAAAAGGAAGGAGGGAGACAGTGAACAATGACTTTCTTGGTAGGCCACTGTTTAGATACAAGCCGTGTAACAGTCACTGTCTTTAATTAAAGCCTGTGTAAAGTTCATTAGTTTAAGTGTAGACACCTGCGGCTTATAGACAGGTGCGGCTTATTTATGTTTAAAATAAAAATCTTTGTAAAATTCAGTGGGTGCGGCTTATATTTGGGTGCGCTTAATAGTCCAGAAATTACAGTATACAGTAGGTTTACTAGTCGGTGCTATCTCAGGTTTTGTGTTTTGTCTTGTGTTGTCTTGTGTTGTCTGTCTGCACTGTCTGTCTGTACTGTTTTTCGTCTGCACTGTTTGCACTAGGTTGCACTCGATGCACTTTATGTAGCTTGTTGTTGTTTAGTGTAGCACCAGGGTTCCGGAGGAACGTTGTCTCGTTTTTTACTGTGTACTGTGTACCACTGTGTATAGTAGAAATGACAATAAAAGCCTCTTGACTCTTGACTTAACCTGACTAAGCACCGTTCTACATATCTATCATTTTTTAACAAATCTTGATACTTTCTCAAATATCCAACATCAATACTATGTACCAGACATTATTTTTAATAACAACATATTTTCCTATTTGTCCTGGATCATTATTCTTGGTTACATCGCTGAGAACGTCCTACAAATCAAAGCTTTTATAAATCATTCTTTATTCCATTGTACTGTGTAAATGTAAACCTCATGTAACCTGCACACAAACTTTGGCGAAGGTTATTGGCATTGTTTTTTTTCACCAAGCCTGGGAAAGCTCAACTCATTATTCCTTTGTCATACAAAAACAACCACAATACTCAAATGATAAGGCCACCTGAACAGAAAAGGTAACACGTTGTATTATCAGCACCGAGCACACAGATTGATAAGCAGCAAATGTTATCATAGAGATATGTGCATTCCAACAAATAGTCTAATCGCTTATAACTCAAAGGCAGCTCACATGATCAGACATTTCCATTGTTTATCTTCGGAAGGTAAGATTATTATTTTGCAAAGCTTTGTATTTACCTAAACTAATATTGTTGACTGATAACATTCTTGCTTTATTATCTTACAAGGCAAAATAAAATTCCCACAATACAGTATTCTCACAAAGATCTTTCAAAATTGTAGCATTACTGTTGCATTTTGCATTTGAACAAAGTAAAGTGCAGCTTATAATATCCCAGTGTTTGATCTGAAGTTGGTTCACCATCAGTGAGGAAAGTGACCTTGAGAGGACAGGTTTCTGTTTCAGGTTGAGTATTGTCACCTCAGAGACACTACAGCTGAAACTGTAATCTGCCACTGTTAGTCTCTCCTAAATGTGTGTTATGACCCCAAAGCAGAGGGGGAGAAGAAAAGTTAAAGAGTCCATTGAGGTAGGCATGAGATGAGACTAAGAAGAGGAGGAGGTCATGTGGTGATACAGTCTGTGGTGAAGATACAGACTCAGACTTTTTTCAGACCACTTAACAGGGATATATGAACTACTTAACATCCATCTCTAAAGCAACATTCTAATCCTGCTATTCCATCTCTTCACAGGACAGCCATTCATTCTGCAAATTGTACCTAAAACTGGAGCCGCTGCTGTAGATAATGTAAGGTAAGAATAGGGAGGCGAAATGGATAATTTTGTTATTGATTTTCCACTATATTCTAAAGTTACATTGAGGCATACCGGTACAGCTGGAGGAGGAATGATCTTGAGGTGATATCATTTCAAGCTTAAAAGTCCCTTGTTTGCACATTTCTTGAAAGTTCTGAAAAGAAAGATGACAGCAAAAATCGTAAAAAATCTCCAATTCTACTTTTGTAGCATAACATTGATCTTTTTCTCTTTTTTCATGCTATCATAACACGAGAAACTGTAATATTAGAGGAACAGCAGTGGGTCTAATTACAGCAATTTTAAATGAAAGTTTTACTATTACAGTCAACCAATCACAACCGTGGATAAATCTCCTGTGGAGGCAGTTAAAGCCATATCAACTAATTGAATCTTCCTGAGACAATGCCTAGGGTGTGTATGTGTAAACAGGTAAAGATGTAAAATCTGAAACAGCTTTTAATTGTTTTACATGTTTCTTGGCCTCATTCAATCAATATTATTCCAATAATAGTGTAAGGTGATACAGGTGCAGCCACACTTTGATTGATAGTGTTCCATAAAAACAGAATGCATACTCAAGCCTACACTTTTTACTTTGGATTCATATAATTTTGAACCATATGCCAACATGTTCTAGCACTTAAAACCGGTGTTATTCTTGGCAAATACTTATGCATTATTTAAGCAGCAAATTTTTGTTTCAATCTTTGAGTTTAGTTGTCAGGGAGTCCTTCTGGCATTCAGACTCCACACTCAGGTTACTAAAATAAATATATTCAGTTCTTTCCCAAAGCGCTACCACAAAGATGAAGGCACTCAATTGTATAGGATGTCTTTGGATATGCTTGCAATTAATTTTCTCTTCATTTGAACAAGGAGAAACTGTTCCAGCATGACAATGCCGCTGTGCAAAAAGGGAGCTCTATAAAGATCTGGTTTACATGGGTTGGAGGGGACGCTCTTGAGTGACCTGCTATAGACCTCTGACCTCAACTTTACTGAACACCTTTTGGGATAAATTGGAACACTAACACTTTACTAAAAGAGCACTAATCTCCACAAGCACAGTCAAAATGTTATTGGAACATCTTCCCTGAAGAGTGGAGGTTATGTAACAGCAAGTGGGGACTCAATGTGGAATGGAATGCTCAAAAAGTACATACAAATCTTTTGCTCAGATATCTACAAACTTTTGTCCATATAGTGTAGTATGTGCAAAATGCATATTCAAATTGAAATTCAATACAATTAATTTTTCTAAAAGCAGCATGCGGCAATAAAGAAAGAATAAGATTGTTCTTTATAATTGTACGTTTGTCCTCAATGAGCAAACTGGTGGTGACTGTGGCGAGAAAAATAATGCATAAGAAAGAATCCTTGAGAGAAACCAGACTCATTAGGGAACCCATCCTCATCTGGGTGGCACTGAATAACTATTCATTAGAGTTAAATATTGTTGAGGTGTGCAGTGATGATCAAATGCATACTGTAGTCTTGAGTCATTGTATCAGACTGTTGACATTAAGTACAATCCAAATTCATCCTCAAAGCTTCTGTGTTACTTTGTCATTTCATGGATTCCCTTGCTGTAGATGTGAAACAGCTACATAGAGTGGTCTCCAATCAAAGAGAACACCATCCAGAGGCAGGCCAGGATGAGGCAGGCCGATCTGAGGAGAGGAGAGGAGAGGAGAGGAGAGGAGAGGAGAGGAGAGGAGAGGAGAGGAAATAGAGGAGAGGAGCAGGAACAGTGGTCACTGATACCTCAGGAGGATGTTTAATTTGACTGAGAGAGAGAGAGAGAGAGAGAGAGAGAGAGAGAGAGAGAGAGAGAGAGAGAGAGAGAGAGAGAGAGAGAGAAGAGGGGTGACAGGGAGAGAAAGATATGTGTAATAAAGTATCCTTATTGTTTGTTAGATATCCTTATTTCATAGTGAGTTGTTTTCTATACCTTTATCTACTAGATTTCCAAAATGAGAACAGTACAAAATGGAATTTATCGGACCCATTCTTGCTTATAGGTCGATGCAAATACATTATTAGGGGGAATCAGCCGTGCGCCAAGTATTGTTAAATACATGTTAAAAGCTGTTTGTTCCTGCTTTAAGCAATCATACTAGGAAAAATGTAACATGCATACAAATATGTTGGCATTCTCATGTCTTTTGATTGGATAGTCATATAGCAAACTGCATTTGTCGCAAACTGCAAAAAACTCTATGTGTAGATTTAATGGCTGACTTTCATTCCACAATGACTGAAGGGGTGAAGAAATTGTTTCGGTTGCAGATACAGGTACAAGGACATTTACAAAATGGACTTGTCGAGAAAAGCTGGCCATTGTGACGAAAGGCTAGCCAAAACAGTGTTAATATATTTTTCATGAAGCTTTTATGCTTTTGTGTTTTCTTTCCTATAGAATTTGTACAAAAACACACATATTGCCTTAATTTCAAATCCCCAGGAAAACCATAAGGCACAGGAAAAAATAATAATGTTGATGCTTCTGCAAGAGATTACCGTATTTTTCGGACTATAAGTCGCTACTTTTTTCCTACGTTTTGAACGAAGCGGCTTATTTATGACTTATTTATTTTCCTGGGTTTTTCCCGGTTTCACAAACTTCAAGCCAAAAAAACTGAACCCCATAACATTAGACCGATGAAATTTCCAAACGGAAACGAAAAAACGCACCTCACCTGTGTGCAGCTCAAAAAACTTTTTTTTTTTAACGCACAATGATGCCAAAAGATAAACTCCAGAGAGAAATATTTGTGAAAGGAAGGAGGAAGACAGTGAACAATGACTTTCTGGGTTGGCTACTGTTTAGATACAAGCGGTTGTAACACGTTGAGTCTGGGTCATGGGAGAGCTCACTAACTCCAGTTGCAACAAAAATCATATAAGCACAGACAGGTTTCCAAAACTTGTGCTTATTTATTTTTCTTGGCAACAGCGTTACGGGTTAGTTAAAGAAACTAAGAAATGAGCATAGAAAAATAATAAGGACATAATCCTCGTCTTGCACACATGCAGTAATAGCGGAAAAAATGCAGTGGCATGCTATTCCCGAAATACCGCTATGCTCCTGAAGGAAGCGCAACATATTTATATAACGTGTCTTCTGTTAAAACCTGTGTAAAGTTCATTAGTTTCAGTGTAGACACCTGCGGCTTATAGACAGGTGCGGCTTATTTATGTTTAAAATAAAAATATTTGTAAAATTCAGTGGGTGCGCTTATATATGGGTGTGCTTTATAGTCCGGAAATTACGGTATGTGTGCAGGCAGCACAGCTGTGGCTGCAGTGAGAAGAGACTTGTTGAATTGTATTAATTGGGTTCTTGCCATAGTAATTGCATTCAGTCTCTTTTTCATGGGAATGTATATTTGTATGAAAAACAGCAATCATTTTATTAAGCAAATAGTAGTTTTATGGATAAAGATTAAATGTATTACCTCAAACATGAAAACATACCAATTAGACTCTTTACACTAAGTTGCACCATTAAAGATGAAAAATCTATATTTTGAATGAATAACTTTGTAATTTCTAAATAACTAACCTTTTTTAACCTAATACGACAATCTCTTCTAAATTAACAGGCTAAGTAGCTGGACCTGTGTGTTACGCTGCTTTACACTGAGTAGCTCAGATTTCTCAGCTCGTCTCTTTCAAAAAGGCTGCCGGTGCTTATTCACACACCACTGTTTCCCCTTAGGGTAGCACTTCCATCGAAACTCAATCCCAGCCTGATATGCTGAAATCTGTGCACTACTTTTACTATTTAATCACTATAATTTGTTTCCTTCCTAAAGAACAGCGGAGACTTTTACCTTGTCAAGTTAAATGAAATGAAACCTGTGTTACTGCTCTTTACATAACATTACTGTCTGCATTTTACTTTGTAATATACAATATATATACATATATTGGAATGTAATAAATTTTGATCCATACTGTAGATGAATAGCTAGCATCTAACATGCGCCCCATGGGAAATTATACTTAATGTAATAATGCAGTGTTTAGTTGTAAAATAATTCTAACATTATTTGAATTAGGAATGGAATAAACTTTAATTTCCAACTGCTCAGTTATGTAAAACTAGTTAAATTTAAACATTATCACATACATACATTTTTTAACAATTGTCCCCTCACACATACCTCTCATGTGTGTGTCTTTCTCTTTAAAGGTTAAAAAAATAATAATAATAATAATAATAATAAATAGAAAAAAAAAACTTGTCATGTTCATACACTATCTATATTGGATTGGGAGGCCAGCTTTTTTTTTTTCCAGCCATATGTAGTTCTTCTCTAAACTATGCCACACAATTTGATAGAGTGTTTTGGATTATCTGAAATTTTCCCTTCACTTGAACTAGGAGGCTCAAACCTGTTCCAGCATGACAATGCTTCTGTGCACAAAGTATGAAGACATTGTTTACATTGGTTGTAGTGAAAGATCTTGAGTGGCCTGCTCTCGAGCTCTAGACTTAAACCTGTTGAACACCTTTGGAATGAACTACAATGAAAACAGAAACATTTAAGATTCATGAATTAATTTTCTCTTTTTTAAAGGGTCTATAGCACTGCCACCTTAGGAAATTTATTTAGGAAAGGAAACAATCAAAAATATGTTTAAATCAATTTATTGATTTATAAGCAAGGAGTATCACTTTAAAATTGTGGCAGTGTAAGGATCTAAATGCTGAAGTAATGTTTTTCTCATAGTTAGAATTCTAACAGCAGTGT
Source organism: Silurus aristotelis (assembly GCF_946808225.1). NCBI lineage: Eukaryota > Metazoa > Chordata > Actinopteri > Siluriformes > Siluridae > Silurus > Silurus aristotelis. The sequence continues at coordinate 7,733,911 of NC_139596.1, forward strand.
TAATGTTGTGGAACGTCCTCAAGGCAAGTTAGTTCCTGCTTCCACTTACGTTATAACCACGATAAACAGTCAATCTCACACCTGTGCCTCTTCCCCTCTCTTTATCTCTCTCACTTTCTCTCTCACTCTCTCTCAAAACAAAAACAAAAGCTCAGTGTGTCATTTTGCCAAGAAATTGGAAAGAATAAAAAGATGCAGAATTCTTTCCTGTGCTGTGAAACATTGCAAAGCTTCTTGACTGTTACAAAAATCTGACACCTGAGATTATATCTATAAATGTTATATGCTTAACTACAACAATGTTCATTATCATTTGAAGTCAATATCAAAATTATAACATATTAGAATTAGAGCATATAATAAATATTATAATAATCTTGTAATAATCTTTTGTTCATGTTATAGTAAGAACTAAAGTCTGAGGCATGCTGTTATATAAAATTCATTATTATTATTATTATTATTATTATTATTATTATTATTATTATTATTATTATGCAGCAACATGGAAGATGTTTTAAGTTTCTATTTAATGTATTGTATACTGGAAATAAGATGAACAACAGGTTTCCTTTCCTTTCCTTTCCTTTCCTTTCCTTTCCTTTCCTTTCCTTTCCTTTCCTTTCCTTTCCTTTCCTTTCCTTTCCTTTCCTTAGATTTCTAACATTAGACTAAAAGAACCTGTTGTGTGACTACCATCACTTCATGGTTCTTTAAATAGGCTCTGAATGAGGAGAAAGCACTGCTTGTTGCAAAAAAGTCATGGTTATTTTCTGCAGTTGCAGGTTTCTCTTTGACAACCACCAGCATCCAGACCAGGAGCAGAATTATCAACATTAAAATCCCAAAGCAGGGCTACAATGAACCCTATCCAAGCTGAATGCACATGTAAAGCTTGGGAGCGCTGGGAAAAGGGGGCTCTTCACTCTCCATTCTCTTTTGCCTGTGTCATGTTTTTTGTGGCCTTGAAGTCTCTATAAAGTGAGACTCTCTCTCTCTCTCTCTCTCTCTCTCTCTCTCTCTCTCTCTCTCTCTCTCTCTCTCTCTCATGCTCTCTCTCTCATGCTCTCTCTCTCTTGCACTCCTTCTCTTTTTTTCTTTTCTTTTTTTTTTGTTTATGGATCATTGGTTGTTTACTATAAAGCAAGCAGCAGCCTGGAGAGATGTGGGATATGTTTTATCTCTTGTCAGAGCCGTGCTTCAATTAAATTAATGGATCTATTCAACTCCCTCTTTCCTCCTTTCAGGCACAGCCAGAGAATACATTAAAAGATCTTATGCCTCAAGATGGTGCATCATGGTATTAGCCAGGTCAGTCTTTTTTTCTTCCTAGCATGTGTCTCCCTATATACAGTATAACCCATATGTACATATTTCATTTTTTTTTAACCTTTTTTCAGCCCCTCAAGTTTTGTGATATATTTTATTAGAGGTTAGTAGTGTTTTTAATGCAAATTACTCCTTTATATATATATATATATATATATATATATATATATATATATATATATATATATATATATATATATATATATATATATACAAAAATATACAGATGAAAAATACAAGCATCGTTCCTAGACACAAATATGATCAATATAAAGACATGTGATGCATTACTGTAAAGATGTGAATGACATCTAAAATGACTGCTCTAGTTTTATACTGAACATTTCAAGTGACAGGAAACAAAACAAGAAAATTAATAAAATCTTACAATACAGGGCAACATTGTTTTATCAAAATTACGTAAGCCAAACCAGGGTGACCTGCTAAAATTACTAATTGGTTTACTGATCAGTTGTACTTTGTTCGATTGATTTGCAATTAATTCTGGTTTGTGGTCCAAAGAAGACAGAGCTTGGCGCCAACCTTGGAAGCGGCTGAAACCATATACTCACTAGGAGAATGGAAGGGGCAAACATCAATATATTGTTGTGAATCTGGGCTCTGCCTTGTGCTAAGGGGGTCATCTTCTTTTCTAGAGGCTTTCCAAAGAGTCAGCTCTCTTTACCACCGGAAAAAAAAAGTTTTTATATGAAAGGCATACAGACATTGTTGGTCCTACTGAGCTGCTCTATAAATGGAGACTAGCCCATGTACATTATCTGCTTTATCCCAGTGACATTGCTGTGACATACATTAATCCTTTATAGCTCAATAAATGCTGTTAATGTAAACTATTAGACTTTATATGTAATTACTTGTAGTCTTGCTTATTGTAAAAATTTTTACTTAAACTTATGCAAAATATTATTATTATTATTATTATTATTATTATTATTAATATTATTATTATTATTATTATTATTATTATTATTATTATTTTAATTGCATAATGTGCAAATAACTTAAAAGTTTCTACTACTGTGTTTCTACATTTCTTATTATACATAACAGTCTGGTTTTTAATGAATGAATGAAAATTCAATTCAATTCAATTCATTTTTATTCGTATAGCGCTTTTAACAATGTACATTGTCGCAAAGCAGCTTTACACAGAAAATGCAGTGAAAAAGAATGAATAAAATTGTTCTTTATAAGTGTAAGTTTGTCCCTGATGCCGGTGACGACGTGTGTGGCAAGAAAAACCACCCCGAGATGGCATAAGGAAGAAACCTTGAGAGGAACCAGACTCAAGAGGGAACCCATTCAAGCTTTTCATGCTTTTCAATTCCATTAGATTTCTACAAACAAAGCAAAGTGTAAGTTCGGACAGAGTGTCTATGATTTACAGAGCCACTTCTAATGTAAAATATGTTGCAAATATTGAGGGAAAATTGACAATGCCACTTTAATTTCAAAAATGCATATCGTTGGTGAAAAGTGGAAACAATGTACCCTCGTATTCCACTGCCCATTTTTTCGGACTCTTGGTTAAATTGTAGTTCTTGAAAGCTCGGAAGCACACCTGATATAGTAAACACAGATATGTCTTATACCAGTCAAAACAAGCTACTCGACTTTCCGCTGGATGAGCGTACATTGTCAACTCTCAGCTTCCAATTACAGGATTAGTTTAGAAATTCCCTAGATAGTCAAGTGTAATAGCCTTTTACTGTACATTACTTTTGTTTGAGGATGTGTTATTATTACTGCCTTCCTGCCTTCTTCTCTCACCATAAGCTTATATGCAATCTGTTACTAAAATAATATATATAACCAAAAAAGTAAATTTTTTGGGATTATGTTTTGGGAAATTTGGTTTGAAGTGTTAGGGTCAGTGAGTGGATTTTTGGTTTAAATAAACAGGCATTTTACCACAACTAGTCAAATATTACCCTTCATTCATTCTAAATATAAACAGGACCAAAAGCGAATTAAATGTACGGTGTATTCAATTCACATTTGCATGAAAAGTAAAGGTTACTTCAATGGTACCACCAAAGCAACAAGGAAACATTTTTATTTGATTTCAGACTGTGTAAACACATATGTATTAGTAATAATTGCTTAGTATTGTTATTGTTTTGAACTGCAACCACAAGAAAAAAAAAAAACACCCGCACTTAGCATACAATCCTGACCAGAAAGCTCCTGCAGCTTATGACTGCTCATTTGTCTCACTTTAAATGAAGGCAGCTCTTCCCCAGTTGCCCTGCTGGAGGAAACTGAGATAAGAGAGGAGGGAGAGCCTGACCACAGACGCCTTCCGAGTCCAGACTGTTAGCTTTTTAGCACCGATCTAGTTACAGTGCTGTGAATGGCAAGTTCTCAGCCTCCCCTGAGAGACAGGAGCAGGATTCCTGACTCCAGCACAGAGAGGAGGTGCTATCCGTCAAACAGCGGCTGTGAAAGCTACCTGCAGGAGCCCTCCGCTTGAGCTGGTGGAAGTTAAAGCTCTGCTGACAGGGCCGCCAAAACTGTGTCTGTGACTTCCAGGGCCGCTGGGAATAGTCTGTATCGGCTAGCCCAAAGATATTGAACGTGGTAAAGATTGGATGCAGACAGCTGTATCAGCTTGAGTCTGGGATTCTTGGAATAGTATGGCTCTGTCTGGGTTAGCAGGTGCACTTCAGTGTATTGTATACAGATATTTGAAAAATACGAAACATTAAAGAGACACGATTAATCCTGTGCACTCTGGGAATTCCTAGTTAAAAGAAAAAATACTTTTGCATTCAACTGTACATAACTGACAACTTTTGGAACTGTTTCATTCATCTAATAACATAAATGTGCAACAATTTGCAGTTTAAATTTTATTTAATTCATGAAATGTATTCAATAATGAAAATGAGAATTGAATTATCCATTTACTATTATCAAACATTGTGAAGTATCATCACTTATGTTACGGATATTAGCTTTAAACCTCCCCAGCCTCTCTTTTTTTTTTCTTTTAAGTTTGTAATTTTCAGCATGAGTTATGGTTTATATATTATTGCTAAAGTACATTAAAAAAACAAAGCTGAATTGAGATAAGAAGGCACATCAACATTCAACACAACACAGGGTAACACAAAACAAAAACACAGCAGCCAAATGCAGTTTAGCATCTACCAAAATTGTAAATAGTAGAATTGTGGAAACTGACAAGTGCAGAGAAATATGTAAATATATGTACAACAAAAAAATATAAAGGCTATGAGGATTGAAAAAATTGCAGAAGCTGTTCAGCAAGTATAGTAAGAAATGAAAATGAAAATTTAGAATTTGTGCAGGAAGGCACAATATATGTGAAGAAGTATTACATATATAAATTTACAATATGCGATATGTACATTGGATTTGCAATAGTACAAATTTATACACATTGGTATGTGAATTTACAATTATATACATTTATCATTATACAGAATGTACAGGTTGGAGTTGAATTTCATAATGATTAATGGTAGCAAAACCACTAAAGCATTAGTGAGCCATCAGTGTCCTAGCAATGTAGTGTAGAGTTGGGTGATGGTTGTTGGAAAAAAGCTGGCCCTCAATTTGCTGGTTCTGGTGCAAATGTTCTCAAATCTCCTTCTGGATGGAAGAAGGTTAAACAGTTTGTGAGTATGTATCTAGATCCCCTTAATAAATGGATAAAGTGGACACATGATATACAACGCCAAGGGTTAGTTGCTGTCATATTCCATTGAACGGAAAAATGCGCTTGTTATTTAACCAAGAAACAAAAAAGTACAAACCCCTATGTTTTGAAGATGGTGGTGGAAACCCTACTGAGCAATTTACTGATGCTGGGGATGATACATTGAAATTTGTTCACAGAAATATCAATCATGTATCAATGATTATACCTTTTTTCTTCTTCTTTTATAACAATTTATTATTCTATATATATATTTTTTTATTTTGAATTATAACTATGTTTTTATTTTGTGGATTATTAGACGGCCATTTAAAGTGTGTAAAGTGATTTGTACTTATGATTTAGTAGTAGTAACAGCAACCTCAAAAAGAATTATATGGTGAAAGCTTAATATTAATGCTTTTTTAAAATGTACAGAAGGAGTCTCTAGTGTCAGCGCAATGGTCAGTAGGTTTCATGTCATCTGAAGGTCTTCAAGACAAAAGAGGTTGTGCTTTCCTGTTTCATGGTGAAATGACAGGCTGCAGAAAATGATAAAACCTTACCAATCAAATTTAAGAATTTAGTAGTATAACAGTAGCAAAATTTTGTTATTTAATATTTTTGTTCTTTTTTTATGATACACCTATTTATTTAAAAGCATACAAGGCATTACTTGACTAATATAGCTATAAAAGTGACGAAATTCATCCATACATACCATATTAATTATGAGCTTTTCATTCATGTCAGTAATAAGCTGAGGATCTGTCACTCTTTCAGAAGAGATTAACTATTTTCTGTCCTCCTGACCCTTCCAATGACCTTTTGCACTGGAGTCAAATACCCCAGCAGGTCTTAAAATTCGCCCCTCAAATAAATTCTGTACCAGGATAAAAGATCTCATCATTCTATTGATAGAGGTATTGATTAATGTAAGCCTAATTAGCTGCAGCTGAAGAGCATAATTGAAAATACACCTGCTGCCTTTTCAGTGGGTAGGGATGCAGGATAGGCTCCTGTTGGGGTTGCTCTCCGTTAATGACTGAAAAGGTCGTCTACTAATAAATCTCATTTTCCTCTTGAATGCATTGGCGCTTTGTTCAAACGCCCTTTCATTTCTTGCTTTCAATGGTTGACTTCCAGACAGCAGCGTATGTGACACTTAGTAACACGTGTGATATTACAGTAGGTGACATGTAATTTAAATGTACAGTATTTCTTTTTTTTTCTGTGGGTTGATTAATCAAGGGCTAATGATGTTAGGTGCTTATAAAAAAAAAAAAAATAAATAAACTCGCACATGGACCAATATAGATTTTGGATAATGAATAAGTAAACTATGTTTAAAAACTTATATTCCAATGATAATACTAGACATTTGTCATACAAATGAACAAAACCAGCTCTTATGATGTACTGTTAAGCAGATCCAAATGTTCAATAGACAACAGTTCAATAGATTCTGTGTACAGTATACACATGTGTACAGCTACAGCATATTATGACACAAAGATGACTATAGACATATTTACTTCCTTTTTACATTTCAATACAGAATAATTATCCGGTTCAATTAAAATAGACACTACATTTAGAAAATTAGAGGAAAAAACCCATGATGAATGGCATCTTAGATTTGTTTTTTTAATGAAAAATCCTTACCAAAGCAGGCTCACTTTAGTCTCTAAGGTCTTTTAGCTCTCTCATGTCCCGAACTGTACACTCTTCTCAAAGAGATTGACTTCTGAAGCTACAACTTTTATGCTAATACCATCCTCAACACCATTACATTCTGTAAATAGCTCACTTCATTATGGAAATTAGTGTTCTGTACTTGGGGTCTTCTACTTTAGTTTGTAATTAATTAAGGCTGAAAAATTGTCAAAGTAAAAGGAGTTTGTTTATTATGAGTTTGTTGTCATTTCTGTGACTGTGCTAGCATTGACCTCCTGCAAATAACTAATAACTTCTGAGAAAAATAGCAAAAATTCAGCAACAACAAATTAGCCTCATGCTTATGCACATCTAAAAAAAAAATCTATATCAAAATATTCAGTCTGTTTCTGGGTGCAGTATTTCTTCGAAAGTTTGTGCTGGCAGTCTTTAAATAAATACATTGTTTAGCACTAAAGAACTCTAGTGCTAATCCGCTAGCAATTACCACATGTTGTTTTGAAATTTGCTTATGCAGAACTACATGCTGACTGAAAGCTAGTTCGACTAATCGTATCAATTATCAAACAGAACCTCAGCGCCTCTGTCAAAGGATATATATCAAAGGAAAAAAGCACAGGAGCTTTCTTTATATCACACATTTCAGAGAGAAAAAGCATCGCCAGGCCCGAACCCTGCCATCAGTGACGATCAAAGACAGGCTGAGAAGACAGCTGTCAGACATCCACCTTCAAATGCATCAAAGATAATTACATCGAGTGCAGACCTGACTTGGACAACAGTCTATGTTTGTGTGTGTGTGTGTGTGTGTGTGTGTGCCTCCATGCCTCTCTAAGCTTTGAATAGTCAAGAAGAGATGAGCCTGAAACAATATTCTTTTCCTCTGTACGCACAAGTAATTGTCCTGATTTTCAGTCTCAAGGCCTCGGTCCCATAATGACTTCATTGTGTAAAAATGGCTTTATTTTGAGGCACCTGATCTTCATCCGATGGTATTTTGTCGTGGGCTTTGAAGAGTGCCAAGATTCATGTATACAGAAATATGAGCAAATTGCAGCATTTTTCCTTTATTTCGAAGGCACAAATGTAATTGGATCGAAAGTGAGCGAATTATATCCGTCCTTAGTGACACCACGTTTTGGATAGGCTCTATTGCGTTGGCAAAAACACACAAAAAAATGCAACAATAATAATTTTTTGTTTGGCTATATTACTTCTTTCTGTTACTTCTCTTTTAAAAAGGCACAGCCTCTCATGGAAGGTCTTGGGGGAAAATAATTGTACTGGAAACATCTTTGTTGGCAATGGGATAAGTTATGTTGCCTGAAAGACTGAATGAATGAAAAATCTCATGTCTTGTAATGTAATTCTAACACAAATCTAAACATCTATTACATTTTATAATTTTATATTTCAGAATATTTAATGAGGATTGATTGCTTGACTTACTTTTATTTTAGTTCCCATTACGGCTTGCCATAGCCAAACACTGGTCCACATATTTTAATTTGACACAGTTTTTTTTTTTTACACTGGATGCCTTTCCTGACACAACTCTCCTATTTTATCCGGGTTCATACGTAGCACGAAGAGTGCACTCAGAAAACCTGGACCATAGCGTTGAGAGTGTGAGATCCTAAGGCTCTAGGAGAGAATGATTAATAGTAATAGTAGATAATCAAGGGCTTTCACACTTGGCTATGAGTTCCAGCACACATTTGACATAATGACCCAACTGTAAGGTGGGGAAAGGAAAACAACATAAAGGACAAAGTGACAGAAATGGATTTACCACATTTTTTTATAAAACAAAATGAATAATAATAATTTTAATTTGCTTTATTTAGGACATTTACCATTACGGAGTGTTATGAACTAAATGTACATAAATCTATATTTTATCATAATCAGGCAGTTAGGCTAAGATTGGAAAGAGCATTCTTATGTTTACAGTGTGTGTCACATTTTTTGCATATCAGCATAAAAGGCAGCACTTAAAAAAAAAAAAAAACATATACATCAACAAGCACCCATTATTCTGTATTCTGTTGTGTCTATCATAGCTTTCTGTCTGATTGTGAAACTGCCCTTTCAATGTATATTGTATGATGAAGGTCAGTCCGCACATTGTGCTTGACCATCTTTAATAGCACAATAAACTCACTGCTGGAAAAGTAATATAATGCATACAGTATGTGATCATGTAGAGGTAAATATATCTTTAATGTTTTCCCAAGCATATAATTAAAGTTAATAAAAAATTGCAGCAAAAATCTATAATTATAAATGAAACATTTTTTAATATAGCATCATATGTATATATGATGATTAAAAAGTAATTTTATGCCTAATCAAAGCTCACTCTCCCTCACAAGGGCAATCGGGAATTGTTTGCCCGACACTGCTGTAAAATATTTAGACTAGCACCATGGCAGCACCGATTACTCTATCTACGTAGGGACGATAACAAACAGTAAATGCGTATTTCTGCCACAGGTTTGAAGTGACAAGCTGGCATATTGCTCCCCAGGCTCCTTTTAGGAGGGGAAAGGGGTAGATAAGCTGGCTCTGATCCATCCAATGAAATGGCTTCAATCCATAGAGATCATGCACTCTCCTGAGGTGCTGTAAGCAGGTAGAGCTTCCTGATATCCTGCCATGGTGTACTTTACACTGTATGTGGATTTGGACTGTTTGACATAGGAGTGAGTAAATCCCAATTTTTGCCCTCTTTGTTTTCTATCAGTGCGTAAAATATGGATTCTATTATTTATAAAGCCTTTTGTAAAATATGTGTTTCATAAAGTCCAGACAGAAAAAAGCATTGCAGCACAATGAGGGTGAAGCAAGAATCTTGAGAGAGAACTCTCTCTCTCTCTCTCTCTCTCTCTCTCTCTCTCTCTCTCTCTCTCTCTCTCTAGCACTCTCCCTTTCAGATAAGGTGATCTTACCATGGAGATGCTTTCAAGATCTCATTTAATAACTCTTAACTTTTAATTTGAGGTCAGTGGAAGTCCTGGGTTTTTCCAGGGCTTTCCAAAAGCAAAAGAGGGCCAGATTCATTCCAGGCACCACCAACGACAGTAATGGTGATGGAAAGTTTTCACAAAGCACCAAAACTGTTTTTATCTAAAAAAAAATAACTGTCAAAGACAGAACACAGCAATCAGTTGAGGGTTAAAGAACTAAAACAAGAACTAAACAAAGATATCTTCATGTTGCTGAGATACAACCAGTGCTGGTCAGTAACCTAGTAACCTGAACCACCAAGCTACCACTTTCCTGAGCCACAAAGATTGAGGTTAGGGCAAGGGTCACTTTCATATCTACAGACGTTTCCTTTTAGATTCACTGTAGTCCCTGAATAATTTATAATAGTTACTAAATGGCATGTTTTGCAAAGGTTCAGGGATTAATCCCATAGAGCATTGAGGACTCCTCTGAAGCGCAGCATGTTAACGGCTGTTTTTGTAGGAATAGTATAAACATTATAACTACACTAAATTGCTTTGGCTGTGAAACATGTGTATGCACAATATTAAAGAACTGCAAGACCTGTTTTTCCTGCTGATAATCTTTTTACCATTTAGTCTTTGAGTTGGATCTACAGCATAGTATCTCTTTCCCGTTCTATTTTCCATTTGTGTTTCACAGCAGCGTGCATAATACATGTAATGGTTATTTTAATATATTTTACAACAAGTGAACAAAAAAACACTAATAAATTAGAATTTGCCATTTGTAAATGTGAAGACAGACTAGAGTAAGACTGCCCTCTGCTGTATCCTCAGAAAGCCCATTGTGTGTGAGAGAGAGAGAGAGAGAGAGAGAGAGAGAAAGAGAGAGAGAGAGAGAGAGAAAGAAAGAAAGAGAGAGTAAGAAAGAAATAATTGAGTATTGTTCTTAATTCCACTTACAAATAGCATTACATTCATTATGACATCACAACCAGGGATAACATTATGTCCACGTATAACATTATGACCACCGTCCTAATATTGTGTTGGTCCCCCTTTTGCTGCCAAAACACTTCATCAAACATTACCAGCATTAACTTATTCAGCAATTTGAGCTACAGGAGCTCATTTGTTGGATCAGACCACGCTGGCCAGCCTTTGCTCCCCACGTGCATCAGTGAGCCTAAGACGCCCATCACCCTGTCGCCGGTTCACCACTGTTCCTTCTTTGGAGCACTTTTGATAGATACTGACTACTGCAGACCGGGAACATCCCACAAGAGCTACAGTTTTGGGGATGCTCTGACCCAGTCGTCTAGCCATCACAATTTGGCCCTCATCAAACTCACTCAAATCCTTACGGTCGCCCATTTTTCCTGCTTCTAACACGTCAACTTTGAGGACAAAATGTTTACTTGCTGCCTTATATATCCCACCCACTAACAGGTGCCATGATGAAGAGATAATCAGCGTTATTCACTTCACTGGTCATAATGTTATATATATATATTACACTAGGCATATATATATAGTATATATATTAATGTATATTAACATATAATAACAAGTAGGTGTTATTAAAGTCAGGTACTGATGCAGGTGAGGTGAGGAGGTCTGGGGTGCAGTCTGCATTCTAATTCACCCAAAAGGTGTTGAATAGAGTTAAGGTCAGAACTCTAATGCAGGCCACTGATCTTCCGTTCAAACCAATTTAAACTACTAAACTTTATTGAGCCTTGTGCACAGGGGCATTGTCATGCTGAAAGTGGTTAATTCAAGTGAAGGGAAACTTTTTTGCAACTGCACCCAAAGACATCCTATACAATTAATTTCTTAAAAAAATAAAAAATAACAATAATAATTCTATATTATATACATATACATAATATTTAATCAGGAATAATCGCATGATTGTTATGAGTTAATTTTTGACTAATCGCAACTTAATCACATATTTTTATCTATTCCAAATGTATCTAAAATTTACACTTTAAGTTTTTAATACTCTAATCAACATGTGCATGGACAAATATGGAAATGCAATGTATGCATTTGTTTATGCAACTGTAAGTTTTTTAGCAATGAAACCATACTCAACATAGAGCATATATGTTTTTCAAAGAACTTGTTCATGTCTATTAAACAAAAACAAAGGACATAGAAAAACCAAAGGTCTCCAATTGCTCCTCTTCATTTGCACTGATCCAAATACTTAAACTGATGAGCCTGTTTAAATTTTTAGATGACAGGGCAGCTTGTAAAAATACTCTCGTAAATGTTTAAGTAATTATGGTGTTTTAAATTACGTAAATCATCAGGACACCAACCAGAACTTTTGCTATGTTTCCACACGGACGGTTTTAATTGGTGGATGTGTGCATCATGGCGTAATCTGGTGCTTGAGTTTAGACTTGGGGCATCAGTAGAGAAAATGTTTAGTGATTAAAATTTTTTTGTACTCAAATATCTGAGTAAAGAAGGTACATTGTGAATAAATGTGCGTTGTGTTTTAATTTCACCTTCTTAATAATCATTTATTTATTTATTTGTTTATTAAAATTGTCAAACAGAAATTCTTGCTGCATTAATTGCATGCTATTTGAATCACACGCTAATTTGCGTTAACGTGTTATTATTTTATATTATTTATTTATTTTATATATTGTTAATTTTTACAGCCCTAATTTAAACTGGTGTTTTTTTAACCAATTTCATTTGACTGTTCTTAGGTGATAGGAGACCTGCAAACTATGTAATGGTCAAGTTTGTGTTTTATCCAGTCTTTCCAAACACACTCAGCAGGTCTCTTCAGTGCTCAGGGGTATACAGTGGTCAAGCATTAGAGGTTTGTGGATGACATTTACTTGTTAGAGCACTGACCCAAACCTCACCCTCCATCAATTTGACAAGATCTGGTGCATTTGGAGAGGGAGTCTAATGGGAAACCCATGGCATACACATAAAGGAAACTTGTGCACTTTTTCTGTTGTTCAATGAATTGAGGAAGTCTTACAGCACAATTTGATTGCAACTTAATTTAATATGCACCAACCAACTTACCTGGAAAAGTGTCAGTCACTAAACTTAAAGCTAAAACTAAAACTTATAAAAAAATATAAACTTATAACTTGGTTGGTTGGTTTTATCAAAATATTTTGAGGATAACCAAGGTTTTCTATAAGATCAAGACACCCTTGAGCAAGGTCTTTAACCTGCACAGCTCAAATGTAAATTAAGCAAAAGAAAATCATTTGTCAACCTAAAATATATACATTAAAATGCAAATGATGGCCTGCATTTATACATGTAAATGTAAATGCACTTATAAGGCACAATTTAAACCTTCTGGATCATATGTGGGTAAATCGAATGTTCTGAGATAAAGGTTGTTGGAAACTAGCTCCAAATCCAAATCCATATCTATTTGCGTGTTTGTTTTTTTAAAAAAAAATAATTTTTATTTTTTTTTTATTACAATAATAGCGTCATCCCTGACACGCCTCTACAGCATTGCGTGCCGGTCGGGGACAGTGCCTCTGGGATGGCAGACCGGGGTGGTGGTTCCTCTTTTTAAGAAGGGGGACCGGAGGGTGTGTTCCAACTATAGGGGGATCACACTTCTCAGCCTCCCTGGGAAAGTCTATGCCAGGGTACTGGAGAGGAGAATACAGCCGATAGTAGAACCTTGGATTCAGGAGGAACAGTGTGGTTTTCGTCCAGGCCGTGGAACACTGGACCAGCTCTATACCCTCTACAGGGTCCTGGAGGGTTCATGGGAGTTTGCCCAACCAGTCCACATGTGTTTTGTGGATTTGGAAAAGGCATTCGACTGTGTCCCTCGCGGCGGCCTTTGGAGGGTGCTCCGGGAGTATGGGGTCCGGGGTCCTTTACTAAGGACTGTCCGGTCCCTGTATGACCGAAACAGGAGCTTGGTTCGCATTGCCGGCAGTAAGTCAGACTTGTTCCCGATGCATGTTGGACTCCGGCAGGGCTGCCCTTTGTCACCGGTTCTGTTCATAATTTTTATAGACAGAATTTCTAGGCGCAGCCAGGGGCCAGAGGGTGTCCGGTTTGGTGACAACGCGATTTCGTCTCTGCTCTTTGCAGATGATGTTGTCATGTTGGCTTCATCAAACCAAGACCTTCGGCAGTCACTGGGACGGTTTGCAGCCGAGTGTGAAGCGGCTGGAATGAGAATCCGCACCTCCAAATCCGAGGCCATGGTCCTCAGTCGGAAAAGGGTGGCTTGCCCACTTCAGGTTGGTGGGGGGTTCCTGCCACAAGTGGAGGAGTTTAAGTATCTTGGGGTTTTGTTCACGAGTGAGGGAAGGGTGGAACGGGAGATTGACAGACGGATCGGTGCAGCTTCTGCAGTAATGCGGTCGATGTACCGGTCTGTTGTGGTGAAGTAAGAGCTGAGCCGCAAGGCGAAACTCTCAATTTACCGGTCAATCTACGTTCCTACTCTCACCTATGGTCATGAGCTCTGGGTCATGACCAAAAGGACAAGATCCCGGATACAGGCGGCCGAAATGAGCTTTCTCCGCAGGGTGGCTGGGCGATCCCTTAGAGATAGGGTGAGAAGCTCGGTCACTCGAGAGGAGCTCAGAGTAGAGCCGCTGCTCCTCCACATCGAGAGGGGTCAGCTGAGGTGGCTCGGGCATCTGTTCCGGATGCCTCCTGGACGCCTTCCCGGGAAGGTGTTCCGGGCGTGTCCCGCTGGAGAGACTATGTCTCCTGGCTGGCCTGGGAACGCCTCGGTGTCCCCCCGGAAGAGTTGGAAGAAGTGTCTAGGGAGAGGGAAGTCTGGGCATCTCTGCTTAGACTACTGCCCCCGCATTTCATTCCATTTGCATTTCCCCCTACAAGCCATAAAGCGCCAACTGCTTCAAGGTATTTTTTATTTCCCAGCAGTCACAAGGCATGTGAAGGAGACAAATGTGTTATATTTAAGTATGTTCTGCAAATCTGAGCAAGAGGACCATGAAGATTATTGAGAGGAATAGAGTTTTTTTAGGTTTGGGCAAAGGACAGAATGTGGTACCATTAATCATTTCATCTACTACAGCTGCATTTAAACATTGATAGTGTACATATATTGTGACTGCCTTGGATTAATATTATGTTTGTTTCCAGTAGGAACTTTTGTGCTACCATTTGATTTTTATAATTGTGAATGTAGTCCATCTCTAACTTTTCTGCTTTTTATTGAATACACATTGAAGAAATGATCAGGCATGATGATTATCCAGGAGATATTAAAATGTTAATTTTTCAAGTCAAGAAGCTTTTGTCATTTCAACCCTACAATAGCTGATGCAGTACATCGTGAAATGGTCCTCCAGAAAATTGGTGCTGAATAAAACAACATAAAGCTATATAACAGAGCACAAAGCTAAGGACTAAAGTAAGTTATCATGCACATTAAGTGCATCGTGTGCAACCTGATGCAAACAGTGCAAGACAAGACAGTGCAAAAGACAACACAAGATAAATGAACACTAAATGTAAACACAAAAGGTCGTGCAAAACAGCAATAGCAGCAGTTAAATGGATGTGCAAAAAACAGCATGTAATAAACAGTGATGTAATAATAAAATAATATAATGGGTGGTACTGTAGACATGGATGTGTGAAATGAGTATGAGTGTGTGCTTGAGTTCAGAATTGTAGCAGCTCAGTAGCACACAGTTGAGTGTTTGCGCAAGTTTCATTTTCAGTTTATGTTCTAAAAATGTGCCCAAATATTTTGTTCCTCTTAAAACAAATCATTTAGGATTTTTTTAATACTTTTTTAAATCTATTAAAGAACAATACATTATATATTTGTTTAAAGTTTAGATATGTGCAGTAATGTATATATGTAACATTATGACCTTATAAATTATTGATCTGTGATTGAATAACACTGATATCTATCACGGCACCTGTTAGTGGGTGGGATATATTAGGCAGCAGTAAACATTTTGTCCTCAAAGTTGATGTGTTAAAAGCAGAAAAAATAGACCAGCGTAAGGATATGAGCGAGTTTGACTAGGGTAAAATTGTGATGACTAGACAACTAGGTCAGAGCATCTCCAAAACTGCAGCTCTTGTGGGCTGTTCTCGGTCTGCAGTCGTCAGAATCTCTTAAAAGTGGTTCAAGGAAGGAACAGTGGTGGACCAGCGACAGGGAGATGGGCAGCCAAGGCTCACTGATATACCTGGGGAGTGAAGGCTGGTCCGTGTTATCCAATCCAACAGACGAGCTCCTGTAGCTCAAATTGCTGAATAAGTTAATGCTGTTAATGCTCACTGGGTCAGGACTGTCAAAATGGGAAAACACAATAGGGGACCAACACAATATTGGGCAGGTGGTCATAATGTTATGCCTGATCAGTATATATATTTTTGTTCATCTTATTATCCACACTAAGTAGTAATAAATAGGTTAATAAACTACTAAAATAAAGCTTGGCGTGTTAAACAAGTGTCCAGAACAAAATTGCAAAGCATTAACACTGGAGAATTGCATATGCACTGAATACACATCCCCACCTGTATGTTTGTCTTCGTTAAATAACCACAAATTTCACCTGTTCTTTTATCTGCCCTTAGATTATGCGAAGAGTTTCATATAAGCTCCCATAAATGAACTGTTGCTATAGAAACGATAAAGAATTATAAAAAGTGCATTAATATAAACCTGTGATTTGAATTATAGCCTGCTGTCAAACCTGCTGTTTTGGAAAATTAATCAACCCCTTCTGACCAATCAGGAGTCGGGAACAATGCTGTGTTATAAAGAGTGTGGTTTTGCCTGTCCATTCCGATCTTATTTTTAATGCTGATTAAGAATCTTTCTCAGGCCTGCTTCCCTCTGAGAACCTTTACAATTCAAGTATTGAGTTAGTAGGAAGACCTTGAGTCTTATATGCACATGCTTACCATGCTTAACACCTCCCACTGTTCACCAAGGAGGACCTGTCTGATTCAAAATATCCATTTTGGTTATATGCAGCTCTGCGGATACAACTGCCTGTTTCTGATTAAACATCATTCCTCTTGTTCTCTGTTCCATTGCCTGCTGCGCTACTGTAGATTAGCTCTCAATCACAGCATGCCCATCCAGCACTCTAATAACAGTAATCCTGTCTGAGGATTCAGGGCTGAATAAACTCAGAACGAGAGCGACTTTGCCTGCAAAGCATTTAAGGGGGCATATGCAAAAACAGTTCAGGAATACAGGATGTATTGGAATGGCAAGGCCGTTTGGGTTTGGGATCAAAAGATGAATATCAAATTATAGAATTTCATTTTCAATTGCAGCTTTCATTTGCTGATATTTACATCGCTTTCAAATGCATTCATTTTTCATGTGATGTGTGAACAAGTGACTACTTGGTGTTTCTCATTGTCCAAGTCTGGCTTTTTACTGTAAAGACAGCATTTGTATGTAAAAATGGATAAACTGACATGAAAACCAGAGAGCTGTCTATGGAAGAAAAGCGACCTATATTCAAACTAAGAAAATGGGAAAAATCAACCTCTGCCATTGCATATGGGGATAACAAATAAAACAATTTGGAATTAAGAAAAAAAGTAACCACTACTTCAACCACTAACAACCAAACATCCAACAGGCCAGCCACGGAAAACAACAGTCAATGCAATCGCAAACAACCTATATATAAAAGAATATTAAAAAAATCTTACCTAATTAATATATCCAGGCTGAAAACCAACATATAGAACACAAGCAAAGTAAATATGATGATCAGGTGATCAGGAATGTCTCTGTTCTCAGTCATGTTTACATCGCTGACTCCCTTGATATATTCTCTTGATGCAGATAGATATGCAGAACCAAATGTTGGACTAGTCAATTGTTTGCTTATTTGTTTCTATACTTTTGCTCATCTATAAAACTTGGTGATCTGCAACCAAGTATGCCATGTCCTAAGCCATTGCACAGATCTAGATTTAAATATCAGGAAATAAAAATGCTGAAATTCTAATCTATCATCTTCTGATGTTGTACCTCATCTGCCTCACAGATAATGTGCTGTGTATTTTTTTTTTAATAATCTGGATTAATAATTTATCATTAGGTTTTTAAAACAAAAAGGGGACATAACACATAATAAGTAACCCTGTAATTCACTTAAATACTTTATATTTAATATATCTTTCAAATATATATATTTTCTGCATCTTTTCTGCATCATTTTCTCTAGTGATTTCAGACTTTTGGACCCCACTGTATGTAAAACACATTTCATTTGGTGGTACTTCATATGTTGCTCCAAAGATACATTCATGGTGGAGAATCTTGACTCACTCAAGAGGTATTCATTATGCCCAAAAGCCGTAAGAGTCTTCTTAGAAGCTACACAATAATAGGGAGGCTAAAGAAGCGAAGACCAATGGGTCCCTTGATTAGAGACATTGCTTTGAGAGAGATCAAAAAAATGCTTCACTTCAAGCCCTTGCATTTATCTTCATATTACTCTTGACCTGAGCCTGCAAAAGAGAAAAAAAGACACAATAAATGCAATAATGAATAAGCCCACATGTATGCATCCAGGTGTACATATCCGAATGACTAGCTAAAACAGCAGCTCTTTTTGTTAAAAAAAAAAAAAATATATATATATATATATATATATATATATATATATATATATATATATATATATATATATATATATATATATATATATTATAATAATAATTATAATAATAAGTGCTGATATTCCATTAAGTTACATTTTTTTATATATAAATCCATAAGAAGCTGAGAAGAGTCTGGTGTGTTCAAGGTATATTTGTAAAAGGTTGTGTTTTGATGTGTATCCACTAAACCAGTCCTTCACAGTTGAGTGGGCAGGTCATTGAGGTCAGGATACAGACACCATGCTTCTTCTGCAGCAGGTATATACTGTGGGATTTCTGGCCTACACTGTGACAAAGGTCATCAAGACTTCCCAAAGGTCTTGTATTTCTTAGCCACAATCTATTGTAAGGCATTGTTGGTGTAAATTGATATTCTCCCTGAACTGCCCACCAGAAGCTGCCCAAGCGATAATAATCAGGAAAGAACAGACTGCATTGACTATCTATCCTAGCTGTTGATACAGTTTTACTCAGCCATGATTGAGTCTGTCCAATGCACATCCATTACTCTCTGGTTTGGTTCAGCTACCAAATCACACGTTAGAAAACTACAGAGGACAGTCCGGACTGCTGAAGAGATTATTGATGCCTCTTTACCCAATCTTCACAAACTGTATACTAGTAGATTGAGGAAACAAGCATCCAAATTCACCATGGACCTCACACACCTGGCCCATCAGCCCTTAAACTGCTGCCATCTTGCCTGCACTACCGTGCACCAAAATTTTTAAAAAGAAACATTTCTCCTGGACAATTCACTTCCTGAACACTTAACTCATAATCAAATTCATGTGCAGTACAGTGTATGAAATCACATTTAGGTGCAATATGTAAACTCATGCAAAATGTTATTTTTTTCTGCTTTTTATTATTTTCCTCATGCACATATATTATATGAGGTCTATAAATTCTACATATTACCTTCATTGTACAATGTGTATAAATATGTTTTGCTTTTTTGAATGTGTATACATAGTAGTGTATCTAGAAGCTTCTTTCAGCAAGAGATGTTCCTTGGCAATCGAAGGCCTCCTGATTCTGAACAACACAATAACTAAGTAACAAAATTCTCAGCTAGTTTTGGTGGCCAAAATACTATGTTAATATTACAGCATTTACAAGTATTGCTTCCTGTTGAATGCTTTCAGTGTCTTGTTTGAGGAGAGAACCATAAATGTCCAAATTAGAAACATTCAAACTGTGCAAAAAGTATTGCTCAGTGCATGATCAATAATCTAACACATTAAGTTCTACCACTGGAGTCCTTTATCACACAGAACAAGTAGTCCATGTTCCACGGAAGTGCAACCTTTGGCCTCGCTCCAATTCCACCCAGACTAGGGGAAGTTCTGCCAATACGGAAGCATCACAAATCATAAGTGAGTGAAATGCCATAAATGTGTCATGAAGTGCTTTAATGCACTCCTAATGCACTTCTCCCAGCAGCTATAGGAGAGATTTAATAGCAGTGCGGCGGAAAGGGCACACCAAGCTGCTAAAGTAATTCTTGGAATGAATCCCATCTCCATATTGCTGCGGTTCTCCAGCTTAGTGAAATCTGGAGATTTTATGTTACCATACTGTTTTGACTCCTCCTCTAAATGCTCTAATGCTCTAAATAAGCAGACTTCAAAAAATCCAAATAAAGAATAAAATGGATTATACAAGACAAACCAAAGGTTATGAGAATACAATCCACTATATGAAATATGGTTGTAAATTTAAAATTTATCAAAACATATTGCATATTTATATTTATATTTAATTAATATGTAATGGTTTAAAAATTTTTAAAACATAAACAATAAAACAATAAAAACATTGCTGTATATGTTTACTCTATTTCTATATTAATTGTAAAATATATCTTATATAAAACTTAATTCTGCATATATATATATATATATATATATATATATATATATATATATATATATATATATATATATATATATATATATATATATATACAGTGGGTACGGAAAGTATTCAGACCCCCTTAAATTTTTCACTTTTTGTTATATTGCAGCCATTTGCTAAAATCATTTAAGTTCATTCTTCTTCCTCATAATTGTACACACAGCTCCCCATATGGACAGAAAAACACAGAATTGTTGACATTGTTGCAGATTTATTAAAAAAGAAAAACTGAAATATCACATGGTCCTAAGTATTCAGACCCTTTGCTGTGACACTCATATATTTAACTCAGGTGCTTTCCATTTCTTCTGATCATCCTTGAGATGGTTCTACACCTTCATTTGAGTCCAGCTGTGTTTGATTATACTGATTGGACTTGATTAGGAAAGCCACACACCTGTCTATATAAGACCTTCCAGATCACAATGCATGTCAGAGCAAATAAGAATCATGAGGTCAAAGGAACTGCCTGAAGAGCTCAGAGACAGAATTGTGGCAAGGCACAGATCTGGCCAAGGTTACAAAAAGATTTCTGCTGCACTTAAGGTTCCTAAGAGCACAGTGGCCTCCATAATCCTCAAATGGAAGACGTTTGGGATGACCAGAACCCTTCCTAGAGCTGGCTGTCCGGCCAAACTGAGCTATCGGGAAAGAAGAGCCTTGGTGAGAGAGGTAAAGAAGAACCCAAAGATCACTGTGGCTGAGCTCCAGAGATGCAGTCAGGAGATGGGAGAAAGTTGTAGAAAGTCAACCATCACTGCAGCCCTCCACCAGTCGGGGCTTTATGGCAGAGTGGCCCGACGGAAGCCTCTCCTCAGTGTAAGACACATGAAAGCCCGCATGGAGTTTGCTAAAAAACACCTGAAGGACTCCAAGATGGTGAGAAATAAGATTCTCTGGTCTGATGAGACCAAAATAGAACTTTTTGGCCTTAATTTTAAGCGGTATGTGTGTAGAAAACCAGGCACTGCTCATCACCTGTCCAATACAGTCCCAACAGTGAAGCATGGTGGTGGCAGCATCATGCTGTGGGGGTGTTTTTTAGCTGCAGGGACAGGACGACTGGTTGCAATCGAGGGAAAGATGAATGCGGCCAAGTACAGGGATATCCTGGACAAAAACCTTCTCCAGAGCGCTCTGGACCTCAGACTGGGCCGAAGGTTTACCTTCCAACAAGACAATGACCCTAAGCACACAGCTAAAATAACGAAGGAGTGGCTTCACAACAACTCCGTGACTGTTCTTGAATGGCCCAGCCAGAGCCCTGACTTAAACCCAATTGAGCATCTCTGGAGAGACCTAAAAATGGCTGTCCACCAACGTTAACCATCCAACCTGACAGAACTGGAGAGGATCTGCAAGGAGGAATGGCAGAGGATCCCCAAATCCAGGTGTGAAAGACTTGTTGCATCTTTCCCAAAAAGACTCCTGGCTGTATTAGATCAAAAGGGGGCTTCTACTAAATACTGAGCAAAGGGTCTGAATACTTAGGACCATGTGATATTTCAGTTTTTCTTTTTTAATAAATCTGCAACAATGTCAACAATTCTGTGTTTTTCTGTCAGTATGGGGTGCTATGTGTACATTCATAAGGAAGAAGAATGAACCTAAATGATTTTAGCAAATGGCTGCAATATAACAAAGAGTGAAATATTTAAAGGGGTCTGAATACTTTCCGTACCCACTGTATATATATATATATATATATATATATATATATATATATATATATATATATATATATATATATATATATATATTTTTTTTTTTTTTTTTTTTTTTTTTTTAGTTTTTTTTTTTTTTTTTTTTTTTTCTACAATATGTAAATATGTACTTTAATTTTTGCCATTTCATGTCACAGGCCAGCTGTTATGTTATGTGACAAACACCATTTGTATTTAAACTGATGAAAAGGATGTTTTATAAGAGGTTCCATTTGCACAAGTCATTATCCTGAGCCATTGTATTATGAATCACTTTTGCTCATTTCAAAGGTGACAATGAAGTTAATCTGGGAAGTCAAAGGACAATCAACTTGATCGGAATTTCTTATTATTGGAAGTCTGAGTCATTTCCCAACAGGATAAAAATTATAGGGCATTGTGACTCATTCAGTATTAAGTACACTTGAGTAGCTGCCATAACCGTAATCTTAGTTTATAATTATAAAGGTAATCATAGCTATATACTGAATTTATGTTACCCATTTATCATAGAAGTGTGTATAATGTGTATATGCTTACTTTATATTGTAGAATTGACTTTCTTTGCCTTAAAGACTGTTTGTAGAGATGAGCAGGCTAATTAGTAGTTAATAAAATAATTAATAAACAAATGTCAAGTCACTAGCTTTTGCATGACTTCTTTAATTGTAGGTGCTTAGTACCAAAGTACTCAGTAGTTACAGCAGGTAAAAAAATGTCCACTTGCCAATTCCCAGCCCCCAGCCATCAACAAAATGACTGTTACCGTCAAGGGAGAGTGCTAGCATGTGACAATTACACTATGATTGGCTATTGTTACAATGATTAGCTTGTCAGAGAATTCTTTTTTGTATATTTAAAGAAATATACCCTAAATTTCTAGCAAAGAAAACATGATTTAATAGGGTTTAAGTTTATTTAAAAAATAATACAATATTTGCACACCTCTAAAGCTAAACATATTTCATGAAAACTAAATAAACAGAATGTTTTGTCTAGTTGTGTAACTTGTTTATCTTATGCTAAGGCTAGGTTTTAGTTTTTTTTTAAAGTACAAACACAGCTAGCTTTATAGCTACCTCTGATTTCCTCATCACACTTTGATCAAGATGTTGGTCACATTTAATATTTAAAACAGACACAAACCTAACAAACTTAAGATCTAAGATTATTGCACAACTGTAGCATGCAGCCGCCACTACTGATCTGAAATAGTGATATTTATGTTGAGGACAGTTTCCCACAGACCATTGCACTTCCATACACAGCAACTGGATTCTGGACTTCCTGACTGGAAGACCTCGGTCAGTCCAGATCGGGAACAGCATCTCCAGCACCACCCCACTGAGCACTGGGCCCCATCAGAGCTGAAAACATATTTATTTAGTCAAGCCTTTGATCAGTAGATTTTTTCTTAGGTAATAGCGCAGATCTGGAGAGAACATGGATATAGAGTGTTTGGTGAACTGGGATATTTCTATGCTGTCGTGCCCTCACATTTACACGTTCACTCAGGTTTGTTGATGGTGGTGTGGTGGGTCGTCTCTTATCCCAGAGATCCCTCATGTCTGTGTTACCTTCTGGTTCTCCCTTGTAGTTATGCTGCCATAGCGAGTCTTGCCGGAGTCCAAGCTGTGATATTAACTTTCATACAACAATAAGGACACTTAATAATCCATATCCTTCTCTTCCTGTCACCCTCTTCTCTCTCTCTCTCGCTCTCTCTCTCTCTCTCTCTCTCTCTCTCTCTCTCTCTCTCTCTCTCTCCCTCTCTCGGTCGAGTTAAACTTGCTCCTGAGGCTCCCACTTCATCCAGGCCTGCCTCTGGATAGTGTTCTCTTCGACTGGAGGCCACTCTGTGCAGCTTGGGACGGTTTCTCATCAACACCTTGGGTGGTTCCATGAAATTCCGGAGTAAGAACGGGCGCTTTGAGGATGGATTGGACTGTAGTTAATGTCAACAGTCTCCTACACTGACTCAAGACTGCTTTTCGCTTCTGATCATCAACTCTGTACCCCGCAACATTGTATATCTGCAACAAATAAACATTCGGTGCAACCCAGATGAGGGTGGGTTCCCTCTTGAGTCTGGTTCCTCTAAAGGTTTCTTCCTTATGCCATCTCGGGGAGTTTTTCCTTGCCACAGTCACCACCCGCTTGCTCATCAGGGACAAACTTACTTATAAAGAACATATTCACTTTTAATCACCACATTATCTGTGTAAAGCTGCTTTGAAACAATATTCATTGTTAAAAGTGCTATACAAATAAAAATAAACTGAATTGAATTGTTTAGCCCACTGCTGTTCACTCTGCTGACTCATGACTCTGTAGCAATGCACAGCTCGATTACATCAAGTGCACTAAAGGACCACGCGACTGTGGTGGGTCTCATCAGCAAGAACGACGAGTCAACATTCAGAAAGAACTAGCAGTCCATAGAGATGGTTGTTGACTTGCATTTGCAAAGCCAACAGCATTGTGGACGACCACACACACCCCGAACACAAACTCTTTACCCTCCTGCCATCAGGAAAGAGGTTATGAAGCATTCGGGCCTCCACATCCAGTTTTTTCCCTCAAGTAATCAGGCTCCTCAACACACAGAACTAAACTAAAACTCACACAATCTCTTACTCAACTTTGTGCTAATGAAGTGTACAACCTGAACTCAAACACACACTCAATACAACTCATTTCAATTCATACACATCCATGTCTTTAGCACCACTCATATGATTATCATATCAATACTGTTTACATGCTGTTTTGCACACCTCTTGATTGCTGCACTTTCACTGTTTTTGCACAACATTGTGTTTATGTATACAAATACAGTAATCCTTCGTTTATCGCTTGCAGTGTTGGAACGTAACCAACGCGATAGACGGACGCCACCCCAAAACTGCTATTTTATGTATACAGTACTGTATTAATATTTTACTTAATTAATAATTATATATTTTTTTAATAAATGTAATTATTTTAACAAAACCCCATTCAAACAATTCCGTATACCTTTTTTTGGTTTATCGTGCTATCTGCGAGATAACAGGAAAATCAGCTAAACAAATTAGTTATGTGACAAATGCATTTCCTTAAACTGGGGGTGTGAGATTCGAACTGCGGTAAAGCAGGGGATTACTGTACACTCTTGTTTATAGTTCTCTTTTGAACATTTTACTGTATAACATATACAGTAGTTTTACTGGTCGGGGCTATTATGTGCTTTGAGTATCCGTCCGACACTGCCCTGTATTGTCTGGTCTTTTGTTTTGCACTGTTTACACTAGGTTGCACACAATGCACTTTATGTGGCTAGGACCACCTACTTTTTTTTCTATGTAGCTCTATGTTGTTTTTTATGGAGCACAGTTCCCTATTAATAGCTGCAATTGATGCTACATTTCATAACGCTATGGGAATACTCTTTGTTCGACTCCCTGCATGGGACTTAGCTGTAGTAGTTGAGGCTCTAGTTGGGACCCTTTTTTTAACTACTAGTGTCAGTGCCTGTCTAGCTTCTGACTCTAAAGGTGGGTTTTCTCATGCCTATTGTGTCTCTGAAGAAAATTGGGGATTTGCAGGCTCTGTCACTCTTGAGTCAGACTAAATACTCTTTCTGACTGGACTATTGCCCCTGGACTGGTCAAAGCTATTTTGCATCTTCACCCAAACTATCTATCTTTCTAAAGTTCCATTCTTATCCATACATCCAGTCTTTTTATTTTGAAGCCTTCTGCTCTCCCAGTGAGAGAGACTTAATTTACTATGTCCAGTACATGCTCTTCAGACTTATGTCCACCGCACTAGCCAGTGGCATTAGTCATAGCAGCTTTTCATACGCTATGGGGGCCGCAACCAGGGGGCGGCTGCCCCTAGACAATCAATGTCACATTGGGTATTGGATGTCATTTCCCTTGCCTAAGAGAGAAGCAGTGTCAAGCTCCACCTCTAGGAGTTAGGACCCATTCAACCAGGGAGGTTGCATCCTACAATTATTTTTAAAAGGGGCCACATGAGAAACCTGAATTGTGTCAGAGGGCCACACCAACGATAATATTTTAGGGATGCACCGAAATGAAAATTCTTGGCTGAGACCAAAAAACAAAAATGAGGAAACCAAGGCCAAACACCAAAAAAAATTATGTCAATTATTAGAACCATTGCATTTATGGCTATGAGTGTGTACTAACCTCACTAAAATCAATGCATTGCAATTCAAAGAATAAATCAATTACTAAAGTGTTTTATTTATTATTATAAATTATTGTTTTTTATTTGTTACCATTCATAGTATTGCCAGACAGGCAGCGGTCAATTATTATTAGCAACGGTCTGTTAAACGAAAATTATAGACCGCCGAACGTTTGGAAGCCCATTCAAGTGAATGGAACGTTCTAATCTACAGCATTAAGAAGAGCCGTGTAATAAATAATATTATTTTATAAGAATTATTATTTTCGGGATCCACGGGAAATGTTTCAAAGATCAACCTGTCGATCCACTGGAGACCACTGATCTAAGGCAATGAATTCCATCAATTTTTGTGTTATGCCTTTTGCCTCTGCACCATCACTGGAAATCTTTCCTGCCTTTTCAAAAAAGTTCGCTACAGACGGAGTGCGCATGCTCGGATTGACTTTACTTTTCTTTTACTGTTCTTCTCATATTTAGAATGGCAGTCGGGATGTTTGGATTTCAGGTAATAAATTTATCCCGACTTGGAGAAACTCTTTGCAGATACACCCCTCTTGAAATTTCAACATTGCATGTTTTCCAAATCGCTATCCGCACACCGCAGACATGTTGCTCTTATTCAGATAACCGTGTGTTGGCTGTGCTTTTTTATTGCGTCATTACAACTGGGTATCTGCCGTGTTGTTTCGGTGATTTAGGTATTTCGGCCGAAAATTTCCGGTGGGCGAATTTTTGGTGTATCCCTGTAATTTATAATTGGCCTCACGCGGGCCAGACAAGGACATACAAAGGGCCGAATGTGGCCCGCGGGCCGTAGTTTGCCCAGGTCTGCTCTAGCAAGCAATGTCCCCTTGCAGCAAGTAGTCAATGTGGCAGGTTGGCCCCCCTGCACACGTTTATCACGTTATATAGTTTGGATGTCCATGCTACTCCAGGCTGGTATGCCCTTGATTCAGCATCCCAAAACCATGTCCAAGACCTCTTTAACGTTTGTGCGCACACACTACACATCTTTAAGGGGTCCAGACACTTCCAGTTCGGTGGTGTTGGTATTATTGTTCACATGGCAATATAAAAGGCATCATCCAGTGTAGCTTTTGATAGGGAACGTCTCGGGTTACTTCAGGGTTTCCTGAAAAAGCAGGAACAAGAACTTTTTGTAATCTAGACACCTGCTATATTATCTGTTTAATTCGAAAGATCTGATGCTGTTAAAGGAACTTAGGAAACCAATTGGTGGAGTGTTGGAAGAGAAATGTTCATTTCATGATGCACCAAATATTTCCAAATGTAGAAAGGTCTGGACTCTATCCAGGCCTGTTCAGCATCCAGACTCTACTACCAGGAAGTCATGCAGTTTTACAGGTGCTAATGATGTGCATGCAGTATAATCAGCTACATCTGAATTTTACTACAAAAAAAAACAATTCCAGGATCCATTTCAACACACCGTTTGTAACGCGTTGAGTCTGGGTGAAGGGAGAGCTCGCTAACTCCAGTTGCAACAAAAATCATATAAGCACAGACAGGTTTCCAAAACTCGTGCTTTTTTATTTTTCTTGGCAACAGCGTTACGGGTTAGTCAAAGAAACTTAAAACTGAGCATCAGAAAATAATAAGGACATAATCCTCGTCTTGAACACACGCAGTAATAGCGGAAAAATGCAGTGGCATGCTATTCCCGAAATACCGCTATGCTCCTAAAGAAAGCGCAACATATTTCACCCGTTACACCGGTGTAACGTGTCTTTCATTAAAAAAGCCTGTGTAAAGTTCATTAGTGTAGACACCTGCAGCTTATAGACAGGTGTGGCTTATTTATGTTAAAAATAAAAATTTGTATGTTAAATGTAAATTTGTAAAATTCAGTGGGTGCGGCTTATATTTGGGTGCACTTTATAGTCCGGAAATTAGGGTAATCGTTTGTGTTAGGAGTAAATAAAATATGGGAGTTTTGAGACTTGCAAATCTTGCAAATTATTATTTATTTGTGTAATTCTTGTCAATTTCCTTACAATTGTTCTAAAATGGATCTTTAAACCATTTGAAACCTTTTAAAAAAAATAAGTTGCCTATGTTAACTTTTTTTTTGTTGCTCATGGTTGCCCAAGCATATGGTCTAGAACCATCTAAATAACCAATAAAACACTTTTATGAAAAAGTATTGAAGGCAAAAAGAGGGTCTATTGAATATATCATTTGCATTTATGGCAGACATTCTTATCCAGAATGACTTACAATTATCTAATTTCTACAACTGCATGGTTGAGTGTTAAGGGCCTTGCTTAATGGCCCAAGTGTGCACAAGCTCAGTGGTGCTATGATTAGAAACCACAATCTTCTGATCAGAAGTCCAACATCTTAACCAGTAAGCTACCAATTCGGCCATTATACAACATACTGTATTATAGCAATGTTTTTTTTTATTAAATGTAAAAATATTAAGTGCACTGATATGCAGAAAAATCGTGACTGGTCTGCCTACTTTAGGGCAAATATGTAGCTGTACACTGAACTAAATGTAGCAAACTATTTTTAAAGTGCAGGATCAGAGAAGTAAAACTGCTGAGGAATATGCTCAGCCCTGTGGAGGTGTAAAAGGACATTGTTGGGCTCTTAGGAATCCCCCGAGTTTGCCTTTTTTACACAAGCTGAGCTTTGCCACTTATTTTAATTCTCAAGGCATGTGGCTACACAGCGGTGTTAAAAGGTCAATAAGAATGGAGATATTGAGTGTTAGTAGGAGAAGCTACTTCAGGGGTTTCAAATCGCAGGAGTGCTAAAAATCCTACTTTTAGGATCATCACTTAAATCAATATGCGCTAAAGTTCAGAGAAATTGAAATGAGAAGCAAATGGTGAGGTTTAAGAAAGCAAAACACAGACACACAGACACACACACTCACACTCACATACACACAAACTCAGGGACAAACAAACACATCCACCGCCCTCATCTTGCATTTTTTTCCGCTCTGCTTGTCAGTGAAAAGCAAGCATTTGGAAGTCTACTTGGCTATATTTTGCTCAGCATGACATCTCATTTATTCTCCCTAATCATGATTTCTTTTTAACACACCTTTCCCTGGCTTGGCAGAGCCCCCACCTTTTCTTTCTTTATCGCTGTCATTTCTGATCTGGGTGGACCCATTCCGTTCGGGTCAGCGCCTCTGAGCCACACTATTCGCCAGGGGAGGCAAAGGAGGGGTTTACATCTCGGGCCTGGAGTTTTCCCCTCCATTTGTTAGAATGCCAGGTCACTGCACCGCTCCTGTGGCGTAGGCGAAGATAATGGCTCCGGCATCGGCTCCCACTCATTACGCACTCAGTAGCTCTGACCTTGCTCAGGGGCTCAGAATGGACTCTGTGTGAGGGAGTGCGTGAAGGGGGGTGGGGGTGGTGGAGGCTTTAGTGATGGTGAACGGACCGGTGAGGTTAGTGTGACCATGAAACCTCCTAGCACAGCTATAGAATATCTCCAGGGTTCAGTGTCACAGACAGTGTGTTTGAGTTTGTTGTGTTAATAAATATTATTCAGTTAGATTTTGAGGAAATCGTATGAAAAATTAAGTTTTGTTAGAACTGATGATGTTTCAGTATCATTCATTTATTATACTGATGAAAAATGTTTTGTTAAAACAGATCCTAGAATTTTCTTTTTTTGGTCAAATTCAGATGTAGCTGATTATACTGCATGCACACCATTAGCTTGTTAATTGTCATGATGCCCGCAATAAAATAGTTCTCAGAAGCAGACATTTGTTCCATACTGTATGCAAATATTTTTGCATATTTTTACACAAATGTTGCAAAACAGTGTTACATTTGTGCATGGCAGTCTGCTTTTAGTTCTCTCTCAGCATTCGGTCCGGTCTTACGCAGAGCATAAAAGCACTAAATGCCTAGGCGGAGAAGCCACAGCAGTAGACCTCAACCAACTGTAATGCATTAGGCACTTGGGCTCTTAACCTTCCTCAATAACAGAAATATTAGCCAGGCATGTTAATGCTTTTTTCTGAGGTTTCCATGGTGGCTGCGCTCTTCGGCACAACGTAACAAAAGGGTGATAACATAAGCCTACCATCCATGTGCTATTAACAAAATGGGAACTAAACATCTCGCTCTTCCTGAATTCGACAGATAATGTCACACATGTTTCACTATAGATCTTTTTTTCTCTGAAAATGTGTGGGCAGTATTCCCTCAAACTATTTTGGAAAAGTGTTGGAAAGCTGCAGGGGAAGGTCTCTTAGAGCTGCATTATTATTTAGAAAAGCTATGAGGGACTGCTCTCTAATGAGATATTTACCTAATTGGCCTGTTAGAGCCATGATATTACTAATGCTAAGAAAAGATAAGTGGAAGTGCACATCCATGTCCCACGATGACAGATGCACAACATAACTTTTGCATTATCAAACTGTGGAACAAGTTGCAAGCGCTTCATTTTGTATGGAAAAATATGTATGCATGATGCAAGCGATTTGAAAAATATTTCCATTAAAAAAATGACTGGCAGAGCATTTTTCTTCAGTTTAAACTTCACAGTGTGCAATCCACGTAAGTTCTGCTCTATTGTTAAGATTACAACAGCTACAAACAGATTTGTACTCGTCACTTGTCAACAGTGGACACCTGATAATCTCAACAATAGGGAACCATAAGGGCAATGGTTATAAGGACATATTTATGAATTTGATATTTCTATTCTTTTATATTATTTCTAAGTATTTGTATTTGAGTTACATATCACTATTGATATACACATCATACAACACAACTACATCCACAATGCAATTTTTTGTTCTATGCTTCACAAATATTTTTGCCTATTAAATCTTTTTTCTTTTTTTTTTTTTTATAAAAATATATGGCATCAGTCACAAGGTAACTATGAATAATAGATCAGGAAAGGGTTTTATTACAGTATATAATTATGACTCACCCAGGGATTTGTCCATATCCATATCCATCACCATAACTGAAACAACACAGAAAACAAATCAGCTGTTCAATCCATCTGTACAAAGAGTGATCCAAAAATCAGCACTGCTTGAAATAGCACTAGTAAAAGAATATTCTATTAACACTACAAAGTTTTGTTTTGTTTTTTAATTTGTGTTTAAGATTGGCTGAATATATTACAAATTCATCATCTACTCCTGCATCATGAGTTGCATCATGCAGCATGAATTGCATCAAAAACACATAGACTTGTACCAGAGTATTAAAATAGTGGTAAAAAACAAATATAAACTGAAATGTGCATTTATGCGATCTATATACAGTTATAACATAATGCTTATGTACTGATTAAGCAATAATTAACATAAACATATAAATAAATAAATCGTCTAATACAATATGATACTGAAACTGTTTCTGTTTAAACGGTCTGCACAGATTTCGTAAGTGTGTGCCTAATATAGGCTCGTATTCCTGTTACTAGCTTAGAGGATGAAGATGACAAACAGAAGAAAAGGCTTTTATTTGTCACATATACATTACAGTTTAATATAATTATTTCATAATCATTGTTAGAAAACATCAACATTTGATATTTTGAGATGTTTTCTGCTAACAGATTGTAAAAAGTGGTTATTGAGTTGCGGCAGCCTTCCAGTGAGCCCTAATCCGGCTGGATATCAATTTCATTTTTTCTTACATACAGTAAGTTAAATACTCCATCTGGCATCAATGTATCATATTTGTTCTCCATTTTGGTACTGGATGTAAATATTAAGCTTTTCACATGTACCTGTATGATTTACTTGGATTATTTGCATTGTCCTTCTACATGATCGAATGATTACACAAATTAACATGGGTATAAATTTTCTGTAAGTTTGCGTGTGCATACATATATATATATATATATATATATATATATATATATATATATATATATATATATTGGGGCTCATACATACATACATTATCTTTCAAAAGTGCTGGATGTTAGACACATGGCTCTTCTCCACCTTCTACTCGAGGATGCACCACAGTTGCTTAAATAGGGTTCAGGTGTGGAGAAATCACCGTTAGCCACTCAATCACCTTTAGCTTCCTCAGCGAAGCTTTCTCTCCCAGTCACCACTCTTCTCTCTCTCTCTTTCTCTCTTTCTCTCTCTCTCTCTCTCTCTCTCTCTCTCTCTCTCTCTCTCTCTCTCTCTCTCTCTCTCTCTCACTCTCTCTCTTTATCTCTCTCTCACTCTTTCTCTCTCTCTCACTCTCTCTCTCTCTCTCTCTCTCTCTCTCTCTCTCTCTCTCTCTCTCTCTCTCTCTTTCTCTCTCTCTTTCACTCACTCTCTCTCCTCGGATCTGCCCGCTTTGACCCAGCCTTCCTCTGGATGGTGTTCTCTTCGATTGTTTTACATCTAAGGCCTGGGGATCCATGAAATTAAGGAGTAACACAGGAGCTTTGAGGATGAATTTGGACTTGCTTAATGTTAACAGTCTGCTACAATGACTCAGGACGACAGTTTGCATTTGATCACCATCGCTTAACACCTCAACTTCGTTTAGCTGTTATAAATGGACATTCTGTGCCACCCAGGATGGGTTCCCTCTTGTCTGCTTTCTTTCAAGGTTTCTTCCTTATGCCATCTCTGAGTTTTTCCTAGCCACAGTTGCCACCAGCTTGCTCATTAGGGAACAATCGTATTTATTCTTTCTTACCACATTATCGGTGTAAAGCTACTTTGAGACAATGTTCATTGTTAAAATGCTATACAAATAAAATTGAATTGAATTGAACCAGCAGAACTCATGCAGCCACAGACCATGATGCTACCATCACCATGCTTGACTGTATGCTTGAATTTTCTTGGTTCTCCTCAAAAGGGTGTCGCCACACCATCTGAGCCAAACAAGTTTATCTTGGTCTCATCAGACCACAGGAAATTGTTCCAGAAATTAATGCTCTTGGACAAGTTGTCCAGCAAACTTTTTTGTAAACTTTCTTTCTTTCTTTTCTGTGTTTTTCAGGCTTTCTTGTAAACCAGCTTCAGAAGAGGCTTTCTTCTGGGATGATGGCCATGAAAACTGACTTGTTCTTTGCCATGAGGAGCTATGTTGAACATCCAGTGGTCAGTTTAAGAGAATTGTACTTAAAGCCCTAAATTTTAACAGCTCTAATACATGATACACACATTTGTATTGTCCTGTCAACAGACACAAACATTATAAATAGAACATGTGGCTTTGCATAGTTAAACAATACAGCTATCACTTAGGGTGTACTTACTTTTGTTGCCAGAGTATTTTGACAGTAATGGCTGTATGCTGAGGTATTTTCAGAGGACGGTAAATCTGTACTGCTATACAAGCTGCACATTGACTACTTTAAAATATATCCAAGTTTAATGTCTATAGTATTGTCCCTTACGAAGACGTACTAAAACTATTATATCATCATAAATCACACACATGCTTGCTTCAAAAAAAGCAAACACAAGGTGGATGAGAGAGACAGAGTGAGAGAGAGAGAGCGAGAGAGTGAGAGAGTGAGAGAGAGAGAGAGAGAGAGAGAGAGAGAGAGAGAGAGAGGGGGGGGGGGGGGGCGGAGGGGGGGGGGGGGGGGGAATCAAACTGTACAAAGCTACAACTATTATTTCACAGCAACCTCTGTGCCCCGTGTCTCTTATTGTTGGCCTTGTAGAATCTCTGTCATCTTGCCTTTAATAGCTGTGATCAAATAGGTGCCTGCTGGGAAGAGAATGTCCTCCAGCTCTGCACAGCACATCCGGCAGCTATTTAGTTCAATTCAATTTCAATTCACTTTCATTTGTATGGCTTCTTTTACCAACAGATATTGTCAGCAGCTTTACAGAAATCTGGGTCTAGACCTCTAATGAGCAAGCAAAAAAGAAACAGTGGAAAGAAGAAGAAAAAACTGAACACATTCACCAAGATGGCTCTCAAGATACCTTGAGTGGAGTCAGGCACAAAAGGGAAGCCATTCTCCTCCGGGTGATCCTGGGTAGCAGGACTTTGATATCACACCCATGAGAAATTATAGTAACACATTTGTATAGTTAGTTATACACAGGATGGAAAAATCAGGACAGTCCTTAAAGATTGGCAGGATGTTGGGACTGAGTAAAGTTTCATGAGCTGCGATCATAAATACATATCAGTTTTTTATTTATTAATAAATGGTTGAAGTATTAGATCATTTGTACTTTTGTGAAACAAAAAAAAATTAAAATAAACAAGCAAACAGCACTGCCAGTGGTCATAAGAGAAAAAGTACACATGCTGGGGCTTTTTTCTTTTTTTTTTTGCCCAGACTGTAGATCCTCCCAACCTTCATAGATTTGTTTTTCTAATTTATTTGTCTGCATTGCTGTCACATCTATAATTCGGCATTGGTACAGATTCAGAAAAAGCAATGGGATGAATGGCAGAGTTGAGGTTTGCTATTATTTTAATAGAAAGCACAGCTTTTCTGATCAGTGTCTGTCATTTTAAACAGATCATGCAGTGCATGATGACAGGTATAATAAACTGGCCATTTTAAGCACAAATGTGTGTGGCCTTTAATAAGTGTATATGTCTCTTTACAACCAAATCCACGTTGGTTAATCTACATCTATACTGTTTATTCATGTCCAACTGGACACAAACAAACTCTAATAGAATTAATTGAACACTGTAGGTGTTAATACTGCTGTGTGTACTGTACATGACACTATTATGTTTATGCCTTTAATGAAACCACACTATGTAAGGAACAACAATACTTTTACAGCTCTTCATTTTAAAATGTTGATGAGCTATTACTGATTGTTTTCCAGGCTCAGGGTTCTGGGAGTTCGGTACATTTGATGTATGAAAGCTGATTCTGAGCCTAATAGCAGAGAACTTATCACTAGTCCTTTTGACCCAGTGGCCAGGGGCTTGCTTCAGCTGATGCACATGCACATCTGCTTGTCAGGATGCATCCTGTTTCACATTTCACACAGCTTAATTTATATATATTTTACCAGATTTTGAGCACTGTAGTTAGCACACATTTATGGTGTAAGTGTGTTGTGAAAATGCACAAAGTAAAGAAAGAACGAAAGAAAGGTGCTTCATAGCATTACAGCACAGTGAAATTCTTGCTTCACATATGGGGGGTCAAGGCACGTCAGCCATGATACAGTTCCCCATGAGCACAAAGCTCAAGGGCCCCAAGAGTGCCAATTTGATAATAATGGGTTTGAACTCCAAGTTTTAACCACTAAGCCACCATTTCCCAGTTAGTTTTCAATAGCACTGAAACAGGGAACTTTATTGGGTTTTGGAAATTTGTAACATGTGTGGTTCAAATGTTTTTTTTTTTTTAACTACTTTACCAACTTGTAATATAGCACTTTGATTGCACTATAGACACACAAGGTCTGAATAAATGAACACTTCTAACAATACAACCTTTAAAGTAACACAATAGCATGGACCCAAAGTCAACTCTAAGAAATCATGCCCTTGTCTTTGACTTGCAGTTTGCTTGACTTCATCCATTAACATTGATGCTTGGCCTATTCTTAAATGAAAGGGCCACTGTGAAATCCTGTTTCTTTTTTCCTCTTATTCCTCTTTCTCTTGATGATTCAGTAAGCAGAATAGGTCTGCTTGGCAGACAACCCCCCTCTGGGTTAGAGCACTTGATTAATGATCTGGAAAACGCTTTGCCTTTTCAGCTGATTAAATAAAATTGACTAGATTTTTTTTTTTACATTTTATAATAAAGTGAACGCATGCATGGCTGAAGTGACCTGGTGGAAAAAAAAGATGTTCATATTCAGGGCAGAATCTGTATTTTGTTGCAGGCCTGAGAGCACAGTGTCTTCTCATGCAGAAGAAAACACTCTGTCGCCCACTGATGACAGTACCTGATGTTCAATTGTGCATCTCAGCAAAGAAACGTGAAAAACCTTGCCCGGAAAGCGAGAATCTTTTTCATAAGTTTTCAATTTCCCATTACATTATTGACCACTGGGGCATTCTGCATTCAGCTTCTCTGCTGAAGGGGAAGAAGGTGTCCGAATGAGAAATAATAAGGATTTTGACAAGGTTGTCAGGTTGTTTTCATGCATGTCATGTTAGAGTTGTTTTTTTATCTTATTTTTTTTCTC
The DNA here is from genome assembly GCF_946808225.1 of Silurus aristotelis. Classification (NCBI taxonomy): domain Eukaryota; kingdom Metazoa; phylum Chordata; class Actinopteri; order Siluriformes; family Siluridae; genus Silurus; species Silurus aristotelis. The sequence continues at coordinate 7,770,157 of NC_139596.1, forward strand.
CTAAATAATACAGATGATAGAGAGGGACATTGATAACCTGGTAAAAGCAACTATTTGGACTGTTGGCAAATGTGGTGCTTAGAAACAGTCCATTCCAGTGTCCTTTATACATAGTTGAATTGTATTGAATTACATTTTCAAGAAAAAGGAATAAACTAAATGAATAATTTTTTTATAAAAAAAATTTTAAGTAAATCTTTAGGGAAAGCTCTGGAGATTTATTTCAATTTACTTCAATTTCAAATTAAAACTGTAATTTCTTACTGTGGAATTACTGTCATAGGAAAAGAATCAGTAAAGGTGTGATGTGAGGCAGCCCAGAGTGAGGTTATTTTTCAATCACAGCACATCCAAAAGTGTTGTATTTTTATAAAGCTATAGCAACTTTAATTTTCAACGCACGATACATGTTGTTATCTGTTCATACTTATGTTTAATATTGTGAAATACCTGTCGGGTCAGTTATTTCACGTAACACACATTTGAAAAAGCTGTATTTCTTTATATGTTTTCTTTCTTAAAACATGCATGTTATTATGTTGTTATGAACTACAATGCAGAAAGCATTCAAGTTACATCTTTACTTCTGACTGACACTAAAGATTCCTTCCCGAAATGATAATGTTATCATTTCCTAGTACAACTCACCATATAAACAATTGCACAATTTTAGAAATATTGAATAAGCTCCATACAACAACTGTGTAAGATGTTTCCAAAGAAACAAGAACACAAAATTCCACTCCAGTGCAACAATCGCACTAGTGCACACACTAGTTTATGTTGCTTCTGCCGCTGGGCTTATTCTTCTTATTACACTTTAAAAAAATATATATATTTTTTTTCTGCCAGAATAGAAATTCTCATGCATGTGAATGTAATATTTATTCGATTTTTACAGTCAAAAAAAGCTTGATGTCTGACAACAAGTGCATTTATAAAAACCTAGCCAACACCCTTGTCAGAGATGTTGTAAGACAACTACTGGATTACAGACTCAACATTAAAAAATATGATGTGTTATATTTCCAACAGCATATTATATTATGAAGGAGCTCTCTCTGTGTTAATATGTTGTAAATTAGGGGCAAATGTTTTACATACAAACTATTCCATGACATTTAAAATGTATGCAAAAAAAAACAAAAACTTGTCCTTTATAGTTTGATGCAAGACTTGGTTGGTGAGAGTATTGCACCATGCTGTATCTTTATTGCAGAGCTTTCCTATCAGTGGCACAAATAATTATGGGCGGTTCCCGGCAGCATTGATCACACACAGTGCAGATCGTTGCACTTTCTGAGGAGGTCTCTCTTCATCAACATCAAACTTGTTCGAGCGGAAAAACTGCAGTTTCCAAATGATGTTTACACTCAGGGCTCTGATGTCTGCACTTTAGTGATATACCCAGTGCAGTGGGCATACTTCCCTCACCAAGCGCCAGAGGGAACGAGCTACTGCTTAATGATGCATTGCTTACAGGGGCACGAATTACATCATGTACCATTTATAGAAAAAAAACAAAATAGTCAGCTTTAAAACTCCTGACTTAAAAATTAAATAACAATTTAACCAGAAATGTATTTTGGGATCAAAAAGATCACCAAATAAATTAGGAATTGAAATCATTTAACAGATCACATGTGAATGGTGTTATATGCTACATTTTTTCAAATGAAATAAAAACAAAAGCTAAACTTAAACATAATGATAGTGTAATAAGCAAGAACGTGATACAGCATTATTATAACCTCATGGTTATGTTTCAACCTCATTGTTTTTTTTTTTTTGTTTGTTTGTTTGTTTGGGGTTTTTTTTACACAATGCATGTTTTATAGCAGTATTATCTGCAAGGAAATGAAAATGAATGCAACCCAACTACAATATTTCTTTACAGCAATGATTCATTGAAAACAATGTCCTTTTTATGCACCTGCGCATTCTCCCCAGCTTCAGAAAGCCCTTCCTGGGCTGCGGCTGTGTTCGAACACATAATAGTCAAGCTAGAGCCTGCAAATGCTGTGAGACGAGGGAATGCCGAGCATGTGTCGGAAAGGTGCTACGAGACCCGCTTGCTTAATGGCATCCTGACAAACAGCTGCCTTGTGCGTGGGCAAATATTTATTCAGGATGGAAATCTGACATCACCCGGGCTTATCACTGTATAAACAGCTTATGCAAACACGTTAAGGATGACCTGTTGGGTGACAGAGTGCGAGAATGACTTACTTTACTTGCTTTTACAGATAAATGATGTCAAGGAGCCTGTGGATTTTAAAGCGTGCCAGTTGTGGATAAAATACACAAAAACTGCCTGGCAAATTGTTTACACCTTCAAACATAAATCTGTTATTTAAATGCTGCTGAATGTACTATCTATGACCCTACAATGAAAGTATACTGTGTATTACGTGAAATAAAACACTGAAAGCAAAACCAACTCATTTCATTCATCCTTAGATTTATTTAAATTTTTTAACATGGCAAATTAGATTTTATTTTCATAAAAATAAATGGTATCATAAAATCACAAAATGTAGCTGCTTAACTATGTGCAAAAAGAAGTTATTTTCACCTATAGCTTTTTTGATATATCTTTAATAATTTTAATAATAATGTTTTTGAATAATTGAAATCCAATCTATATAATTAAAACATTTATTTAAAAAAAATAGTTAAAAATAATTGTGTGTGTGTGTGTGTGTGTGTGTGTGTGTGTATGTATATATATATATATATATATATATATATATATATATATATATATATATATATATATATAAATATATATATATATATATATACATACATACATACATACATACATACATACATACATACATATGTATATGACTCTTTTAGCCATATGTGGTTCTTCTTCAAACTGTTACCACAAAGCTGGAGGCACATAAAATGTCTTTTTTGACTGCACTAACGTTACATTTTCCCTTCACTTGAACTAGGAGATCCAAACCTGTTTCAGCATGACAATGCCCCTGTACACAAAGCTCAAAGAAGATATGGTTTACATTATATTTACATTTACATTTGCGCCATTTAGCAGACGCCCTTATCCAGAGCGACGTACAAAAGTGCTTTGAGTTTACAAGGTGGAAGATCTTGAGTGGCCTGCTATAGAGCTCTGACCTTAACTACTTTAAACACCTTTAGGATGAAGTGACACCTGACTGTACACAGGCCTCCTCACCTTACCTGATCTGACTTTACTAATGCCCCTGTAGATAAATGAGCACAAATCTCCACAAGAACACTCCAAAATCCAGTGGAACATCTTCCCAGAAGAGTGGAAGTTATTATTAAAGCAAAATTATTTTTGTGGAATGGGATGTTCAGAAAGTTCATACGAATCTTATGGTCTAGTGTCTACAAAACATGTGTGTGCGTGTTTATTTGCAAATGTTTGCTTTCACTGCTAGGTGTACAATTTCGTTCATGACCAATATTTGATCGATATAACACTTTCACTATCTATCTATCTATCTATCTATCTATCTATCTATCTATCTATCTATCTATCTATCTATCTATCTATCTATCTATCTATCTATCTATCTATCTATCTATCTACTGTATAATCTAAATATAAATGAATAAAACAAAAAAAATTAACTTTTTGAAAGCAAACGCTTGTTAAACTGTACAACATTTTAACACACAGTCTGATTCAAATGAATGTTCCAGTATCAGTTTCAAATGTCATTCATGCCTTCAGCAGTTAATCATTTCAAATGTTTATACCTGGCATAGTTTTAGCTTTTGCTTAAAATCCTGTTTGAATGGCTGTGTGTGTGTGTGTGTGTGTGTGTGTGTGTGTGTGTGTGTGTGTGTGTGTGTGTGTGTGTGTGTGTGTGTGTGTGTGTGTGTGTGTGTGTGTGTGTGTGTGTGTGTGTGTGTGTGTGTGTGTGTGTGTGTGTGTGTGTGTGTGTGTGTGTGTTTGTGTGTGTGTGTGTGTGTGTACATTTAATGCTAAGGGTAAAGCTGTTGTGCAACCTGTAGAAATAAGTCACACTACATGTGGTGTGTGTGTGTGTGTGTGTGTGTGTGTGTGTGTGTGTGTGTGTATGAACAATGACTGGTGCTTACCTTCTGTTCTGCTGATCTTACACTCATCTCCCTCAGGCACTAGCACAGATGCTGCATCTCTGTCAAATGGCCAACCAAGAGAACACCACTCCTCTAATCCAACGTGTAGCCAGCATTAAAAATTGGATTCAAGGGGGATAAGATTGGATTAAGCTGCTGGATTTAAAAAGGGGGAAAAAAGAAAGTTAAAAAGGTCCATTTATGTTGGAGTATAATCTCCTTTCACTATGTAAGCGCATCAAGCAGCCCAGCAGATGCCACTCATAGTATAAACAGATATCTACTGCGCACTTCCTTTTCTTAAAACTGAGAATTTATTACGATTATTGCATTCTTTTTTTCTTCCATCTTTATTATAAAGCTTCATCATTCTGATGGCCCTGGATAAAACTTTGTAGAACAACCTTGTCACCTTTGACCTGTTTGGTAGCCAGTTGGCCAGAGATCTGAGCTTTTACACTGATTTCCTATTTCTTCACAATCTGGAAGTGGAGTCATGGCTTTGTTTTATCACTTTTTTTTGGTAACAAAATAATTCAGAGTGCTTTTAGGAAATTACCTCTCCCCAGGAAGCAATCTATAGAGCGTCGCTACCTCAAAAGTACAATGCAATTCTGTGCACAATCATATCAAGGCACGGGAATGGGTTTTTCCTGTCACATTACTATTATTTTTAAGAAGTGGAAAATAAATGTCATGACACATCAAGAGAAAAAGCATCAGGCACGATGAATATCCGCATAACAGGAATGCTTAAAGAAAGCATGGTAGTCTATCTATAAAGCCCTTGTTTTTAAATCATCAGACTGTTCATAGTTCCTCAAAGAAAAATCATGTAATACAAGTATTGCTATTAATTAAAAGGCCATGTGCTATGAACAATTAAATATTACATTCATAATAATTCATTATATTAATCCTAAAATGAAACTACAGCAATTGAATGATATTTAAAGGTTTTCCTTATAAGCAGTATAGGATTCATTTTATATTTATAATGTGATGGAAAAAAACAGTACAATTATAACAATAATAATAATTGATAAACTAAATAACTGATTGATTAACTAATTAATTACAAAACAATGCTGATATAGTTTATATTATTTGATATTGTAATGATTAAAATTCTCGATCAATTCTCGATTTTTTATTATTTTATTTTTAAAACTGTTATTAAAACAGGAAATAATACTTGGCCAGTGGCATAACTGGTCATGTTCCCTTTGTGCAAAGAATGACATAATGTCTCCCCTATCACTTATAGTGAAACTTAGAGTGAAGCGCATGCTACCTCATGTCATTAAACCAAAAAGAGGGAAAAACAATTCAACATTTTCATTCTTTTTCATTGAAGATATTATATGTTCAAAATAACCCTTGCATTTTTATTAAATGCAAAAAAAAAAGCATTTTTAATAGTCAACTTTCTGACTTTTGGGCTCCACTGTATTTGTATCCTTGCCTCAATGATTTTTCTCAATGATTACATGTTGATTATATTTATATGCACTTTATAAATTGGTAATATGAAAGTATATTAAACATTTTTTCAACTTTATAGGTTTTGAACTATGGTTGTGGAGATTTGTGCTCATTCAGCCACAAGGGCATAAGTGAAATCAGATACTGATGTAATGATGTGAGGAAGCCCATCATAAAGGTGTTCAATAAGTTTGAGGTCAGAGCTCCATAGCAGGCTATTCAAGATTTTTCACTTCAACCCATATCTTCATGGAGTTTAGGTCCATTGTCATACTGGAATTGGTTTGGGTCTCCAAGTTAAACTGTAGGTAAAATTTTGTGTAAGCTCAAGTTTTCCAATACTTTTGTCTATATAGAGTCTATAATATATATCACATTATTTTAGAATTTTTATCTGTTTTATAAGAGTTTACCAGGAATGCAAGGCACCACATAGATTTAAAGCAGTTTTCAGATTTTGGCATAGCTCCCCCAATAAGTGCCTGGATGGTACTGCAATGGAGCAAAACCCAGAGTGCTATCTCACCCTTTTGCAGCACTTTCAGCCATGCTCAGAGACCTCTTGGGTTACATCTTAATCCCCTGTCTCCAATATGGCTTGCATTTGCATGACTGGAATTACACGCATATGTCTGTTACTGTTCACACAACCTGTCTGCTTTCACTACCAACAAGCTGCTGAGACACATGTATTAATTTCTGAAGTATATCTCTGGTGTTGGATGTCATTTATGTCACTGTTAAGTATTTTAGCCAGTTTGGAGTGGAAGTTCTTTTACATTTATAAGATATATAAGGCCCAGAGGAAAATCCTTTTTAAATACATTATTGATGAATATTTCTTGTAGAAAATATATTTTTGCATCATCAAATAAGCATCAACAGTTAAGCAAAAGCATTTTTTTCAAGCTTGTACACAATATATTCTACAACTAAAAAAAGGATATTTATACAATTTGTATAAATCAAATGAAATCAGGGTTATTTTTTATCCCTTTAAATTGTTTTTAATCATCTTTACAAGGTATTGTAATGCTTTGTTTCATTTCCTTGTGGTGTAAGGTAAAGAACTCGATATTGAGTGTTTTATAGTTTTTATGATTTTAATGTATAAATATTACATAGATTTACCCTCATTTTTACATTTTTTTTATTTCATTTACTAATAAAGACTGTTAAACTTTATTATGAATGATACTATATTACTATATTATGATGATTAGTTTATTTTGTCATCCTTAAATACCCAATGATACATTTTCCCTCAATCTAGTCAATTCTAACATCTATTATTAGTGTCCATTCTTTCTTGTTTTTAAAATAAACGTATAAGATAAAGGAAACTTGTGGTCACATACATGAGATCACAACACAGAAAATATATATGTGATGAAATTTAGCAAGTGTGTTGTGGAATGGTTTTACAATTTTTACTATAAAAATGAACTCGGATTTTTAACATTTGTAATAATTAAATTTTATTCATTTTATTTATTTTATTTCCTTGCATTTTATAGTTGAGGATTTAACAAGCTTCCAAAAGGTGTTTTCATTTTCTTTAGTTTATGATGTCGATTTTATTCTCTGTTCTAAACATTCAGTTTTCTACATTCATAAATATGCAATTTTATCTTCTCTAGTAAATTGTATGCTGTATCTGATATCTTTGCTCTTTAACTGTATAAATGAACAACCTGTAATTGTTTAAAAAAGAATCTAAACAAAAGAGTAGGATTTCATGTATTTTCTCTGATTTATTTTCTTCCACTGCCTCACTCATATGCACAGCTTTGTGAGAACACACTAATCTATATTTGCACCATTTAGCAGACGAGCAGTGGCACATGTTTTTTTGGCCCCTATGGCCACCCAAAAAGGCTGAAGAGGCCAGCTGTCTGTGAGGAACTGGATGCCACAGATTTCGCTCTGGGAGCCATCTTCGACCATATGGCACTCATCCACATCTCAGCACCGGGGTCACTCTCACACACACAAGCACACACAGACACCCAGATACACACACACACACACACACACACACACACACACACACGCACGCACGCACGCACGCACGCACGCGCACACACACACACACACACACACACACACACACACGCACACGCACGCACACACACACACACACGCACGCACGCACACACATACAGAGAGGGAGAGTGGGTACAAGACAGAGAGCCAGAGATCTGCTTTCAAGCTGAAAGTGCTGCAGGCTAACACCACTAATCTGTGCTGGAGGCCTTCATGGGCTGCTGGATTAAGAGCACACACAGGGGTCTGTGAGACATATTGGGATGACCAAAGTTTATCTTCATGTCATCACTGTCAACATAACAATACCCTGTGTTTACATATAGAAAATTACACTTATAAGTCAAATCATATATGTCCCATTAAAACCTCTCGATTATCATATATCCATTTGATTTATTTTGTTTTGATTCAACAAGAAATGGCACTTTTTAAAACCCAAAAATAATAAACCTTAAAAATAATCTGCAATGTCATTTTAAAAAATTAACCTTATAGTCATAGTGGGAAATATCCTGTACTCAAATACAGCTGACCTGCAGTAATGGCCATGATCTTTCCACTGTTTAATGTAATTTAGTAGTGGTTGATACTATTCTTTAAAACTTCAGCTACAGCTAAATAATTACTGCCCACAAACCCCTTGTTGCCCACATGTTGCAACTTCCTTCAGGATGATGATGATTGGCTAGAAGTTACAAGCATATAAATCCATTTTTATCGACTGTTATGTTAACCGTATGCATTTAATTATTCTGTCAAAATGCTTATTTTGTGTCAAAATAAAATTGTAATGTATACTAATGAAATGTGTTTTATTTGGCGGATAAGAATGCAAGAAACACCATAGCAATTATGACTTTTTTATTCTAAAGTCAGATATTTTCTACAGTCAGAGCTATACTATCTACAATTTTATAAGATTAATGTTTTAATAGTTATAATTTATCATTTAAGGCCTTTAGAGTAAATAAACATTGATAGAGAAATTGTCAAAATATTACTAATACTACAAATTCTACTATTATTATTATTATTATTATTATTATTATTATTATTATTATTATTATTATTATTATTATTATTGTTGCTGTTATTAAAACCTTTTTTCTTCTAAAAATTAAAAAGGTTAAATAAATAGTAATATTGCAACCAAATCAAAACCAAGAATTGTCAACACTCTAGCGCCACCATCAGAGGAAATTTGGACCTAATTTTCCTAATTTAAGTCTTTATCATTAAACTATCACTTCACTGGTAGAGCTATATAATAAAGGATAACCCACATAAACTAAGGAAAATGGCACTATCAGCTAACCCACTAATGTTTCAGTGGGTTAATGTCTTTAACTGTCTCAGGTGTGAACATTGGTATAAGACCCCTGATGGACTTGGACTGTAAACTTTAGCAAAGAAACAGCCAGCTATTGTAGGCTCCATAACCTGAATATCAGCACCACTTTTACGCACAAACTTAATCAATAAAACCATATACACAGCTGTGTTTTTAAACCCTGAGACAAATCTCTTACGCCAATCATACTACTAACCAACTAAGTTACTGGTTTTTAGTTTCTCCCTCTACATGTATGATTAGCCCTGATGGTCAGCAGTCAGTCATTCAGTCAGTGTTCAGACTTTGACATGGGGGGTGTCATCACTCTGACCACTCAGACAGACAGACAGACAGACAGACAGACAGACAGACAGACAGACAGACCGACAGACCGACAAACAGATAGATAGATATAAGTATTACAGCCTTACAATCATGGCTGAAGCAAGGTTAGAAATAATAAGTAAATAACATTTTATAAATTAATACATGGGTATACACCTCTCCTTGAACTGCCACCTTAACGTGGTGGTAAGGGGCCGGTGCTAAGAGGATCGGGCAGCAGTCGAAGGCGGAGGCCTCGACAACCCGATCCCTGGACACGGAAGCTAGCTCTAGGGACGTGGAATGTCACCTCGCTGGCAGGGAAGGAGCCTGAGATTGTGCGTGAGGTTGAGAGGTTCCGACTAGAGATAGTCGGGATCACCTCTACGCACGGCCTGGGCTCTGGAACCACACTCCTCGAGAGAGGATGGACTCTTTACAACTCTGGAGCTGCACATGGTGAAAGGCGTCGGGCTGGTGTGGGTTTGCTTATAGCCCCCCAGCTCAGCCGCCATGTGTTGGAGTTTACCCTGGTGAACGAGAGGGTCGTTTCCCTGCGACTACGGGTCGGGGATAGGTCTCTCACTGTCGTGTGTGCCTACGGGCTAAACGGCAGTATAGAGTACCCGGCCTTCTTGGGGTCTCTGGGAGGGGTGCTGGACAGTGCTCCGACTGGGGACTCCGTCGTTCTACTGGGAGACTTCAATGCACACGTGGGCAGCGACAGTGACACCTGGAGGGGCGTGATTGGGAGGAACGGCCCCCCTGATCTGAACCCGAGCGGTGTTCAGTTATTGGACTTCTGTGCTAGTTACAGTTTGTCCATAACGAACACCATGTTCAAGCATAAGGGTGTCCATCAGTACACGTGGCACCAGGACACCCTAGGCCGTAGGTCGATGATCAACTTTGTGGTCGTTTCATCTGACCTGCGGCCGTATGTCTTGGACACTCGGGTAAAGAGAGGGGCGGAGCTGTCAACTGATCACCACCTGGTGGTGAGTTGGATCCGATGGCGGGGGAGGAAGCTGGACAGACTCGGCAGACCCAAGCGTACTGTGAGGGTCTGCTGGGAACGTTTGGCCGAGCCTCCTGTCAGAGAGATCTTCAACTCCCATCTCCGGCGGAGCTTTGACCAGATCCCGAGAGAGGCTGGAGATATTGAGTCCGAGTGGACCATGTTCTCCACCTCCATTGTCGAAGCGGCCGCTCGGAGCTGTGGCAGTAAGGTCTCCGGTGCCTGTCTAGGCGGCAATCCCCGAACCCAGTGGTGGAAACCGGAAGTAAGGGATGCCGTCAAGCTGAAGAAGGAGTCCTACCGGGCCTGGTTGGCTTGTGGGACTCCTGAGGCAGCTGACGGGTACCGGCAGGCCAAGCGAACTGCAGCCCGGGTGGTTATCAAGGCAAAAACTCGGGCCTGGGAGGAGTTCGGTGAGGCCATGGAGAAGGACTATCGGCTGGCCTCAAAGAGATTCTGGCAAACCGTCCGGCGCCTCAGGAGGGGAAAGCAGTGCCCCACCAATGCTGTTTACAGTAGAGGTGGGGAGCTGTTGACCTCAACTGGGGATGTCGTTGGACGGTGGAAGGAATACTTCGAGGATCTCCTCAATCCCGCCGTCACGTCATCATCATATTCATATTGGAAGCAGAGGCTGAGGGCTCAGAGGCAGACTCGTCCATCACCCAAGCTGATGTCACCGAGGTAGTAAAGAAACTCCTCGGTGGCAAGGCACCGGGGGTGGATGAGATCCGCCCTGAGTACCTCAAGTCTCTGGATGTTGTGGGGCTGTCTTGGCTGACACGCCTCTGCAGCATCGCGTGGCGGTCGGGGACAGTGCCTCTGGAATGGCAGACCGGGGTGGTGGTCCCTCTTTTTAAGAAGGGGGACCGGAGGGTGTGTTCCAACTATAGGGGATCACACTTCTCAGCCTACCTGGGAAAGTCTATGCCAGGGTAGTAGAGAGAAGAATACGGCCGATAGTAGAACCCCGGATTCAGGAGGAACAATGTGGTTTTCGTCCAGGCCGTGGAACACTGGACCAGCTCTATACCCTCTACAGGGTGCTGGAGGGTTCATGGGAGTTTGCCCAACCAGTCCACATGTGCTTTGTGGATTTGGAAAAGGCATTCGACTGTGTCCCTCGCGGCGGCCTGTGGAGGGTGCTCCGGGAGTATGGGATCGGGGGCCCTTTACTAAGGGCTGTCCGGTCCCTGTATGACCGAAGCAGGAGCTTGGTTCGCATTGCCGGCAGTAAGTCAGACTTGTTCCCGGTGCATGTTGGACTCCGGCAGGGCTGCCCTTTGTCACCGGTTCTGTTCATAATTTTTATGGACAGAATTTCTAGGCGCAGCCAGGGGTCGGAGGGTGTCCGGTTTGGTGATGACACGATTTCGTCTTTGCTCTTTGCAGATGATGTTGTCGTGTTGGCTTTATCAGACCAGGGCCTTCAGCATGCACTGGGACGGTTTGCAGCCGAGTGTGAAGCGGCTGGGATGAGAATCAGCACCTCAAAATCCGAGGCCATGGTCCTCAGTCGGAAAAGGGTGGCTTGCCCACTTCAGGTTGGTGGGGGGTTCCTGCCGCAAGTGGAGGAGTTTAAGTATCTTGGGGTTTTGTTCACGAGTGAGGGAAGGGTGGAACGGGAGATTGACAGACGGATCGGTGCAGCTTCTGCAGTAATGCGGTCGATGTACCGGTCTGTCGTGGTGAAGAAGGAGCTGAGCCGCAAGGCGAAACTCTCGATTTACCGGTCAATCTACGTTCCTACTCTCACCTATGGTCATGAGCTCTGGGTCATGACCGAAAGGACAAGATCGCGGATACAGGCGGCCGAAATGTGCTTTCTCCGCAGGGTGGCTGGGTGATCCCTTTGAGATAGGGTGAGAAGCTCAGTCACTCGGGAGGAGCTCAGAGTAGAGCCGCCGCTCCTCCACATCGAGAGGGGTCAGCTGAGGTGGCTCGGGCATCTGTTCCGGATGCCTCCTGGACGCCTTCCTGGGAAGGTGTTCCGGGCGCGTCCCACTGGGAGAAGACCCCGGGGAAGACCTAGGACACGCTGGAGAGACTATGTCTCCCGGCTGGCCTGGAAACGCCTTGGTGTCCCCCCGGAAAAGCTGGAAGAAGTGTCTAGGGAGAGGGAAGTCTGGGCATCTTTGCTTAGACTGCTGCCCCCGCGACCCGGCATCAGATAAGCGGGAGAAGATGGATGGATGGATGGATGGATGGGTATACACAAGTACCGGCAGACAAAAGTAAAACAGCAAACATTAATTAACACAATGGATTAGATATTATACATAAAAAAATAAAACTTAATTCAATAATTTAAAGAATATTTTTTTTATATTATTATTTTATTATTATTATTTAATAGTAGTAGTAGCAGTAGTAATGGTAATTATAATGAACACTACAATGTTTTTAAAATTGTAACATACTTGTAAGATTTTTTCAAACAGATAATGGTTATATGTATATACAATAAGAGCTCATGTTCCTTACATGTTAATATCTTTTAATCATGTGAATCACTTTTTACAAAGAACACCACCATATTTTGAAAGTGTTAACAATCTCACTTCCTTTGATTCTTATCGATGCAAGAGACAACACAATGGTGAATCTTCTTTCATTTCTGTCCTGCTATTGAAACATAGCTGGCATCTGGCCATAAGGCAAAAAAGGGAATAAAAAAGGTGAGGGAGACAGAGACAGAGAAAGAGAGAGAGAGAGAGAGAGAGAGAGAGAGAGAGAGAGAGAGAGAGAGAGAGAGAGAGAGAGAGAGAGAGAGAGAGAGAGAGAGAGAGAGAGAGAGAGAGAGAGAGAGAGAGAGATTGCTAGATGAATAGTATTTCCACCCCAGTGGTTGGACTGGAGGGGTCAAGGAATCTCAGAGTGATTGCAGGTTGAGGTAAAGGTCTGCCCGGAGAGCATCGTCTCTGCTCAAAGCATTCCCCATGACCTTGTGGTAAGTGCTCTCTCTCTCACACACTCTCTCTCTCTCTTCCTCTCCACACACAGACACACACACACACACACACACACACACACACACACACACACACACACACACACACTCTTACATTGTACAGTGTGACAGCAGGACCCCACCGACTCTCATCATATTCAGTGTCTGTCTATCTCTCTGCTGTACAATAGAGGCATGCTGGTGAGGGGAGAAGGAAAGAAAAAGCATGTGATGAAAGATTAGCCCTTCTCTGGAGAAATTCTTGGCTAGTGAGATTGATATCAGCTATCTGCTGGTATCAAACTCTTTTCTTTCTCTCTCCTCATGTATCAGAGCATGCTGGTCTTTCATCTTGATCACAGTATGGTTAATTGATCATATGTAAGGAGGCTATGTTTCAAAATCCTTCACACACCAAAGAATTCTTGTCTTTGTTTTGCAATAAGCACACGGAATATGACATATTTCTTAACTGCAACATAAAATATGGCTTATCTTTGGTAATCATTTATTACATACAGTTGGGTCGTACCAGTAAAGCCGTCATGCATAGAATAAAATTTTTCTCTTTCCCTTTCATTAGTGGCGTCATCATTCTAACAAACAAATAGCCTAATGAATGTGTGTCATCAGATGAAAATTATACGCCCAAGGAGATACAAATCTGCGATCAGGAGGCAACAGGTCCTGGGATCCACGCCACATCTTTGAAGCTGATATTACGCATAGATTGCCCTTATCAAAGGAGAGCTAAACCGATGGCACATACAATCCTCGACATGCACTTTGTTCCTCATCAGATGAATTTCTCACTCTCTCTGTGAGGACTGATGGGAGATCTCCTGTGAGATCGACCACGTATGCATTACACCTGTAAAAGTGTCCAGGAGTCAACCTTCAGCACCTCCGGGCAAGGACATGGCAGGATGGAAACATCACACCGAAAGAGCTTTTCTGTGATTTGTGTTGAGTCATTAATAGTGTGGCTAAATGGGAGGAAGTAGAGATATACCTTTAAGTACAGAACAGGATGCTGGCAATTAGCTGTGGTTACATGGAAAGGGATTTCTAGCAGTTTCTTGCCTGTCAGTGGTTTGCCATCTTTTGTTTCAGTGTTTATTTTGTTTCATCTAAAAATGAATGTATTGTTATAATGTACATTTAGGGGTTTAAACGTATGCAATTAAGCATTAAATAAAACAGTCACCAATTACTACCATAATATGAGGTTTTCATATTTTTCTGTAACATGCTACATAATATCTTGTTTTTAAGAATAACATAGCAAGATTGTTTCGGGGTTTTTTTTTAATGAAAAATTCTTGATGTCTTGATGCTAATTATTCTAAAGTGGTGAAACATATGTTCATACAAAAGCACTCATACTGGAGACTCCTTTCATTAATGCTAAATGAGCATCATATTACAGACATCTTGACCATGTCGTAGCATGTATTTTCATCTGTTTGTTAATAATGTTGAGTGACATACAAAACTCATATTTAGTTGGCAGTATATTAGAATGAGTGCATTTATACAATAATACATTGCAACCGCCATTTATGTCAAAGCTGCAACACACACACACACACACACACACACACACACGCTTTCTATAGTTGCAGCTTTGACATAAATGGCGGTTGCAATGTATTATTGTATAAATGCACTCATTCTAATATATTATATATATACATACACTTGGGGGGTGGAGGGGGCATTTTTAAAAGATTTCCGCTTTATTTAGTCTTTTTGGACAACCCTTTCATTGAAACCTGCAGTAAAGTGTTTCCTGATTCTATTTTTGTGAACTAGAACCACACTGAACACAGCTAAACCTGGATACCAGCAATCCATGTGGGAATATATTCTGCCTGAATGTCAAATGTAGTTTAGTGCATAATCTTTAAAATCTGCCCTAGACCCAAATAAGAGAAAGAAACATCATATAATAATAATAATAATAATAATAATAATAATAATAATAATAATAATAATAATAATAATAATAATAATAATTAAGAGAAAACAACAATAAAACTAAAAAAAAAAAACACAAACAGGAAATAGGACAGAATTGAATTTGTTTGTGATAAATTATTAAAGAAGCACAGCTGTTGCTAGCTGATTTGCTATAATCAAGTGAACTGTCACTAACAGGCCATAAACACCACAACCCACATGTTACATGCTATTAAATATAACAGAAGAGGCTGAGGTCTGAAAAATACATCTCATGACATCACTCCTCCTTTTCAACAATATACAGTATTTTTCTGAAAGTTGACTCTTCTTCATTTCTTAAAAAAATTGTGCTAGTTTCATCATACAGTATTTTGTATTGTCCAGGAAAAACCCAAACAAAGGAAAAACTCCAGCTTCCTGATCTCCTGCATCAGAAAAGCACACACATCCGATCACCAAAAACCTGAAATCCGGTGATGCACAATGAAGACGTCCAGCTCTCGTCCGCCTGGAGAAGTATTTCTGAAACAGGTCGCTCCTGCCACCCGTCGGACAATTTGGGTATTGCAGCTGTTCTGCCGCCCTGTTATTCAAGAGGAATCAATTTACTAATGAACATACAGGTCCAAGTCTCCATCCTGCTTTAGCCAAGCAACACTTAATTTCTTTAATTACACAGTTTATTCATTTTCTTTGCTTCAGCACATGCCCCACCATGGGTTGTTGCACAGAAATGTCAAGAATGGCGAACTTCAATCAGAGACATTTCAGTTCCATTAAATAATAACCACTGAAGCAGTCGGAGTTCTTAATGAGGAGCGTCACGCAGGGTGCCATGTGTGTGTTTTGTTCTTTAATTGTTTACTTTAGCCAGCAAGCTAATTATAGATTAGTGCTCTGTTTTCTGCTTTGCAGTGGGGATAGCAATTGTAGACAGGAGCTTGGCTGTGTCAACAAAGCCCTGAACTACATGTACACAAATAACCAGAGCCCAATGTCTGCAGCCATACACAGTATTAAGGTTTGCTCTCTCAAGAAGAATGTGATGCAAAGATTTTTTTTTTCTGTCTGTAAAATCTATTCTGGATTCTTGTATTTCATTTTACAGAGATGCTAGTATCAGACTTGTGTAGTACCAATGCTACATTTAGTCAGGCAATGAATGAATTGTTGAGGGATATGTAACCTTTAGGGACCTTAAGCAACATCCTACTGGGGTCCCAAGCATCCACTTCAATCATCAAGCAGACAACAATACTCTCACCACACACTATTAGAAACACCTGTACATCTGCTTATTCATGCAATTATTTAATCAGTTAATCATGCAGCAGCAGTGCAGTGTATAAACTCATGCAGATACAGGTCAAGAGCTTCAGGTAATATTTATATCAAGTAGAAAAAAAAGATAAAAAAAAAAAAAAAAATCACCTTGCTGATGAGACAGAACAGAGCAAAATGTCCCAGCTGGATCAAGATGATTGAAAGGCTACAGTAACCAAATAATCACCATTTATGAACATGTGAGCAGAAATGCATCTCAAAACACACATGCTGAATTCAACAGCAGATGTCCTCTTCTGGTCCCACTTCCATCATTCAGGAATAAAGGCTACAATGGGCATATACTCCAGAAAACTGGACAATTAAAATTTGGATACAAAATATTAGCCCAGACTAGCTAATGTATTTCTAATACATATTTCCTAAATCTGTGTTTCCTAATTTCTCAAATGCAAGCTGGCATGATAATAACCCGGACCATTACAGACTAGCTGAACGTAAAAATGGAGATGGCTAGCTGTCACAATACAAACTGCCTCGATAAATACAAAGTGTACACAGCAGCAGATACATTACAACACTGTGTGCTAGGTCTCGTTTTCTCTGTCACATCAGTTTAAACTTTCCGATGTTTAAAAAAACAGAAGGCAGATTTAAAGATACTAAGATTTTATTACTGTGATAAAGTAATTACGTTTGTTACCACAAAGAATATTTTAAGCTATATTTGGAGATATGTTTCCACTCTGATGTTTTTTTTTATCAATTAATGTTTATAAGTGGTGTATTGGTAGTATTGATGGAAAGAGATGAGTTTCCATTTTTAATTTTTTTATTCCTTTCACCTTTAAGTTTCTTTTTCTTGCCTCATTCCATGTATTAAACAATGTTGACATTAAATATCCTGGTCAAATTTCCTGGAATATGAAAGAGAACCTTCAAGTTAGGAAAAATCCTCTTTGGTGACATCAAGAACGAATGAAATAATTTATGCCTTTATCTTATCATGTGGTATATCACAGTCCTGCTTCCAAATGCTAATTAGTAACCGTTTGGCTTTTGTAAAAACCCTCTATAGCACTCCAGAGGTCTGTGCCACACCATTAGAGTGCATGCATTATGAATCAGAAACGTTATAGAACAAAACCATGTCCTGCTCCACCTGCCTCATCTTCCACCGAGAGTACAGTGCAACTTTCAGATAACAGTGTTTCAGTTGATGAGCGAAGGGAATAAAGAATTCATCTTGCCACAAGCCACACTGCTGATGATTTATTCATGAGAATGCCCAAGCTGGTGCCGCTGTTCTGTGTGTGATCATATAGACTAGAACATCTCATACACTACTGCACTAAGTAGCTTTTCTCTTATAGATGGCTAAATCATCTCATCCTCGCTCATCACAGATCCCAGGCCTAAGCCCCTATTGATTGATTAATCACTTCGCCGATGAACTAACAAACACTGACCTTTTGAAGTCTGTGGGGCGTTTAGCTCCCCAAAACGAGAGGAAAGTCTGTTTACCACATTGATTATTTAATGGAACATCAAGCGTCCACTTTTGTCACATGGTGAAGATCAATAGGATCATACATTGACAATACATTGACCTTCTGAAAGATAAGCAAACATCAGCAGCTTATTGCACTCACTGACATGATTCCATCTTAAAATTTATGAAAGCTATTTTCTTGGCACTTCATATTGAGCTACAAGCAAGACTAAAGAAATACAAATAAATAAAAACATGGTGCAAGATTCAAGATCTTATATTGGACTTATATTAAACAATAAAAACACTTGGAATTCAGAATGATTTATGAGTCGTAGTCTAGTCTTTGTGTAAACTCTAAAATTGGTTGGTTGCTTTTAAAATGCAGGGTACAGACATGATTCTCTTGAGAAAGTCAAAGAAGTGTGGAAAAATAAGAAAAAGTGTAAGTGCAAGAAATCTTTTTTCACACTTTACTTTGTTAGAATTGAGTTAAAACTTCTGAAAACTTAAAAGGCTGTCATATATATATATATATAAATGGCAGAAGTTTGCATAACATCAACATTACATTACCTAATTTTGTCATTCTAAATATGTATTAATGTTACCTCACATTATTATTAATTAATAATTACCTGTCATTTTCTGTAACATTATCGCACTGTTTAAAAATCTAATCCGGCATCATATTAGCCGGATTTTGTCAAATACGACTAAAATACCCTAATAATGTTGCAGTCTCCAGGTAATAAATATTATTTTTAATGCACATGCTGAATTAAAAAATGAAGTCAGAATCTTTGCTTAGCATCCTACCTCCACCTTGTTGGTTTAATACAACCATGATAAGTTGATAGGTTGTCCATAAAGGGTTCCCAAATAAGGCTGTTTTTAAAACCAGCAATTTGTAGAATGTGTGTGTAGAAAATTGTGTGTAGAATTGAACTAGGTGGCAGCGATTCTATAACAATAATTTGAACGATCGGATATTTGATACACGACTTCCCCAAATCAGGCCACTGCCTAGAAAACATAAATTAGACTGTCCCATCTGGACAGCATGTTTGCAACACAAGGCCTCACTTTACATCATCATCTGAACTGAATGCACAAGAAAAGGGAAACAACAATATCGCCGATCCATACTTCTGTCAGTGTCTGAACACGAGGCAGCAGACTTCTGGAGCAGAACAGGCTTTCTCAATGGACGTCAGCTCTGTTCAGACAAATAGGAGATGACACAGAACATAATGCACCAACTAGCTCCGACAACCGGGCCTGAGTAATGGCTCGTAAATTCAGAAGCCCCGGAGCACGAGCTGTCAAAACTCTGCAGTGCACAAACAGCTAATGTTTTTCATCCATTTTCCCTTACAGCTAAACTCAGCCAGCCAGATCCCAGTCAGTTTCCTATACCCCCCTCTCTCTCCACTCCTTTTTTTATGTTCTCTCTCTTCTCTCTACCATTCCAGCCTGTAGTGCAAGTCAGCCAGCTGTGCTAAAAAACATTTGCTTTATAATTAATCACGGCAATACAGTGGCGGTCCAGCGCACCAACCTCCCACTCCCTCCCATCAAATTCAAATCAATGATACAACCCCGAGCTCCCTGTCGATATTTTCCAAAGTGCAAAAAAATGCTCACCCTGGTTTGACCCAATAATGCACCCTGAGGGGGAGTGACAGCGGTGGACCAACACAATAGCGACTTTGCCTCCTAGCACAAGCACAGCACAGATTAGGCCTCATTTTCAACTTTCTGTTATATTTGGTTTAAGCTTTATGCTGGAAGTGAAGCAAAACATAGAAGGCAACTGCTCAATACTAAGCAATGGATGTCCTATTGATTTTGCAATCACTTTCTTTATAGGCCAATTGTATTCATAGCATTTGATTATATTTTAAATTAGGGACTGTTAAAATGAAACAAAAGGCCCTTCCCAAATTCTTCATAATTAAAAATATGGAATAAATATTTATAAAAGGATAATCATTTTGTGATTCAGTGAATAATAACATGTAAAATGAAAGCATTTCTTTGCAAATTTCACAAATATATTTGAAAACATGTAGACGGTACATCTGATCAGATTGAATCTAGCTTGCATTATCATGTTGACATGGCCTGCAAGACATAATGACTTTTATTTCAAACCATTCAATTCTATAGTTTGTTGTACAGCAGGAAACGGAGTTCTAAGTGTTGCTGAAGATGGCATTTGAATAAAAAAAGGGTATATCTTAGATTATTAACTGTATTGTCTGTTATTACACAACATACTGCATAGAAAATTTTAGTTTACACCGTATGTGTCTCTAATTGTGATCTCATCTTTTTTACGATCATTTTTCATGAAAAATAAATGAATTTGTCCAAAGGTTTCCTTTATTCTTATTTATTGAATGTTGATTCAGCATTATATTTTGGTTAATGAACTTGTATCGGTCCGAGTCTGTCTAACAGTTATTTTTAGCTTCGTTCAGTCACAGAGGTGGGGAAATTTGGTGCATTAGAACAGAATAGCAGTATAGTTTATTAACAGAATGTATTGCCAGTAAGCTATTTATGTAAATGTGATATGATGGATTTGTATGTGGAGTATGACATCAGAAAATAAACAAATTGTCGGTCGTAATTATTTGATTATATGACACATTATTGATTAAATTATAGATTTGATAATACGACAACCAGAAGTCAGTAAAATTTATAATTGTAAACTTTTTTTTTAATTTAGAATAAATGAAAGCTAAAAAGAAAATGCATTTAATCACTTTTTTACAAACCTTGACAGCTCACAGATTTCTAATGTGTTCCCAGACCATTCTTATAAATCTGCAATTGTCATATGTTTTTTTTTTTTTTTTTTTAAGTAATAACTCATTGTATTTAAAAAAACAAAAAAAAAAAACAACATGATTATTAACCCAATAATCATAAGGTAATAGAGCAAAAGAATGCAGTGTTACAAATGTATTTGAATGTACAGTGACAATACTTGACAAAGGAAATTATACATTTGTTGTTAGAGCAATGTGGGTTTTCTGTCCTAAAAACAAACAAACAAACAAACCTTGGTGTGAGGAATGAATGAGAGAATAAAGAACTTCTGAAGACGTTGTTTCTAGTGGCAACATCCTCTTGTATTGACCGTGTCCAGCAAGCAGCTGACGGTGATTGATTTTAGCTTTCGTTTCCAGTGAAAGGGGATCCTTGTGGAGCGTTGTGGGAATGCTTTGGCTCACTGATCAATGCTGTGGGTAAGTCTAGTCGCAGAGCATCAGGCCGACACGGTGTCCAAATAGCCCCCGACCTGCTCCAGCTCATATTCCAACCAGAAAAACAGATCCACACAAGTAGAGGTTCAAGTCGATAAATCTGCTTCTTATTCCTATAGATAGACAGACAGACAGACAGACAGACAGACAGACAGACAGACAGACAGACAGACAGACAGACAGACAGACAGACAGACAGACAGACAGACAGACAGACAGTAAATTTAAAATGAATTATATTAGTCACCTCCTATTTATTCAGACAGATAGCACTTTTATTAATAGTAGTGATGCTGTCATACATGAAATGCCAGAATGCAACAAATTGAATGCTACACTCACTTTTTTAAAGACTCTCAAATCAAAGAGATTGTAATTGCGGTTTAATGCTGCCATCTACTGAGAGGCAGAAAACCTACAGATTTGCACATTTTTGGTGTACAATCGATTCCAATGCAAAAAGAAAACTGTAAATATTCAAGTGCAGGTCTGTAGAGAGCAATAACAAAGTGTTTAAAGTTCATTTGTATATTTCATATAAAAATGTAATTAGGAGTCAAACATAGTTATTAAACTTCGACTTGACCAATGCTGAAATGTCTTTAGAATGGAAAGATTCAAGCTAATTTGTTTATTTGTTAGTTGGTTTGTTTGTTAGATTCATTGATTTATTGATAGATTGATTTAAAGAGAGAAACTTCCACAGTGTTGTAGAATTTCTGATTATAATTGATCAGATGTTGATTAAACAGTTGCTCTGAGAGCAGTTCCTGCAGCGAGAGAAAGAAAAATGACAGGACATTTACATTACTAAAACATTTTTAAGCTTATGGTAGCAAGAGAATTGTATGACAGACACTTTATATAACGGTATTTTTTAATAATGGAAATGCTTTCTGTAGGAAGTTGTTTGTTTAATATAAATAAAAGGAGTGTCAGCTGATGATGAAGTTCCTTTAATACTTACCTTTAATAATTTTTTTTGTTGTTGAAATTTTGGGTCATTGTGTTATAAGAATATAATTAACTTGGGGTGGTAACATGCTTTATTCAGATTTGTGGAACATGTGCTTTTTGAACATTCCCTCCACATGTAGTCCCCATTTACTTTTATAATAAACTCACTCTTCTGGGAGGATTTTGTGCAGTCAGCATTCCAATTCATCCCAAAGGTGTCCAATAGGGTTGAGGTTAAGTGAAGGAAAGATTCGATGTTACCACATTAAAAGACATCCTGTACAATTGTGTGTCTCAAAACTTTGTGGTAACAGTTTTGGGAAGAACCATGTTTGGCTGGAAATATTAAGTGTCATAACACTTTTGTCCATGGTTCATGGATGTGGTGAGGGAAGACATGCAGGTAGTTGGTGTGAAAGAGGCAGATGTAGAGGACAGGGTGGTATGGAGACGGATGATCCGCTGTGGCGACCCCTAATGGGAGCAGTCGAAAGAAGAAGAAGAAGAAAAAAAAGAAGAAGAAGAAGAAGTAACACTTTTGTCCATATAGTGTGTATTTGTCAGAGATCCAAAAATAATGTCTAATACATGGGATCATCAGTTTCAGTCTAACACATTTAGCCGGGTTGATGTTTTCTCTGCTCTAACACATATTAAAGCCATGTGAAAATAAAAGCATGCATTTGAATCCTATAGGTTTATGTATAAAAACATCTGGCTTTTATTTTCTAAACACATCCTCAGATAAAAAAAAAACAACACATGGCATATTAAGTGCGTTATTTTTTTTTTAATTAAACTAAAATGAAAAGAATAAGTACACTTTCACTGTTGATTTAAGAGGCTAAGTAGTAGTCAGGTGCTGCTTATCAAATGCCTTTTTAGTAATTAATCGTCAGTAAATGTGACTAGTTCTATAGAACTCAATGTTTTAGCAGTTTGCTGCTCTTGAGCATTCATGCGTGTTAACACACTGTCAAGGAGGAAAGACATTAGTAATTACCTTAGAGATAAGCAATTATTGCTTCCTATCAAAGTCTGAAGGTTTAAATGACCATTTTCAAACAATTTAAACTCCTCATTCTAAATTTCTATTCAGAAGTGGAAAACATTCAAGACAGCTGCTAATCTTTCCAGGAGTGGACATCCAGGAAAATTCACTCCAAGGTCACAACACCCAAGGTGTTGCTTAGAGAAATTGCAAAAAACCCAAAGTTACTTCTCAGACTCTACAGGTCTTAGGTAGCATGTAAAATGTTAAAGTCCATGCCAGTACAATTAGAAAAAGAATGAAGAATTATGGTTTGTTTGGAAGGATGGTTAGGAGGAAGGTCATTTAAAAGGGTTGTCCTTTGGAAGGTTGAGCAAATTGGAGATGTTTGTCTATAATGCACAGCACCATTTATGGCTAAATCGAACCCCGCATTTCAGCACAAACACCTCAAACCAAATGTCAAGCATGGCAGAAAAGGGGTAAAGATTTGGGCTTGTTTTGTAGCCACAGGACCTGAGCATCTTGCACTGATCGAGTTGTCTATAAACTCCTCTGTATACCAAAGTGATCTTAAGTCAAATGTGAGGCCATCTGTCTGACTGCTGTAGCAAACTATGGAATCGTGAGGTGAACTTATTTTTTATTTTTACAAATAGTTTCTTGATTTTTGTCAAAATAAAGAATTGACATGGTATCAGGTGTTCTTCATCTGAGGCTGTATTAACCGAATTCTAAGACCTGATAAGAACCAGATTAATTTTATAATATCCTGATAGATAAAATCATAGAACTCAGAGGGTGTATTTTGGACAAGCTGATTAGGAAAGCCAGCTCAGTCCTGGGGATTCCTCTGGACACTGTACAGCAGGTGGAAGAAAGGAGGATGGTTGCAAAACTATCATCACTTCTGCAGAACGACTCTCACCCCCTGTATGAAACAGTTTCATTGTTGAGCAGCTCCTTCAGTGACAGACTGCTACATCCTAAGTGTCTAAAGGGGCGATACAGACGGTCTTTTCTCCCTGCTGCTATTAGACTTTACAATCAGAGCTGCTTCCAGTGAACCAGTCACCATAATACACACTGTTATTACTGTTTAACTGTGCACTAATAACAATAAAACAACATGTGCAATAACAGAAATAAAAAAAAGAATAAATAAAAAAATGTTTTGCAATATTACCTGTGTGCAACATTACCTGCAATATGTGCAATGTTAACTGTGTACCTGGTGGTCTCTTTTTTTTTTTTCTTAATTTTAATTTTCTTAAATCTTAATTTTTACGAGACTGGTGGAAAAAAAAAAGTTACCAACCCAAATGTGCCACTAGATGTCAGTGCTGCATTACACCAATTTTTGCCACAGCCCCCAAGCACCCTATATATATATATATATATAATACAAAGGATTAGACTTTTTTTTAACCTAAAGTACAAAATAAAAAAAGAAGAATTATTTTATATATATATATATATATATATATATATATATATATATATATATATATATATATATATATATATATAAATAAATGTACATGGATAAAGACCTGAGATCTATATTAACACGAGGACATTTTCACAACTGTTACACACACACACGCACACACACACACACACACACACACACACACACACACACACACACACACACACACACACACACACACACATACCAGCACAGTTTGAGCCCCAGGAAGTTAAAAATAACCAGACTATAAAGTGTAATATCTAGCATAGCAACTGATCACACTAAGCCAGTTGTTCTCATACTGGGAAGATTTTACATGTTAATTAATTTAGGCTGCTTAATGTAGTTCTGCCTACAAATACTCTCTTCTTTGCGTGTTAGTCATGTATGCATAGCTTAAGTTAATACACAAGGCATTTTTAACATCACAAGAGACTCGATTTCACATTTTTTGTCATTGCTATTGCGTCAGAATGGCTCCTTTTGAAGGTGGTCATAATGTTATGCTCGATCAGTGAATATCTTTTTATGTATTTATTTTTTCATTTTTAATCAAATGTACAGTATATGTTGTATAGACAACAGTTTAGAACTTCTCGTTCCATCATCTTTATCATCATCTTCATCCTATGCTATGATTTCCTGTACATTAAAATGAAGTTCTAGTAGGTCACTTGTGCTTGCTGTTCACTTAAAGCACAGATGGGGGAGCAGCATGACTCCTGCACTTTCCCCACCTCTGCTCCTGCCCATATTATTAAGCATTTATAAAGCTGACTTTATAAATAAAGTGGCTTTACAACTTTCCTCCAAAAACCAGGTGCTACAAAAAAGCAACACAGAACTCATTAAAATAAAGCAGTCCTGTCCATAGGACTACATAAAGTATGCATGTGGAAAAGTGTTCAAACAATGTAAAGGCACATTACAATAAATGCAAAAAAAAGAAAGACTATACAGCAGGTACAATGAGTTACTGCAGTGCTGAACAATGTGAAGTGTAAAAATATTATGAATATGTTTCAAAACACTTTGCAGCATTTTTACTGCCATTAGCTGCAGCTAAGGAATGTGCAAAGTTGCAAAGAAGTCGGAATGGTTTTCATTTTGGTGTGTGTTTGTGTGTGTGTGTGTGTGTGTGTGTGTGTGTGTGTGTGTGTGTGTGTGTGTGTCCAGTCCCTGTACATTGATGAGTATGAGTCAGAGTTAATAATCCATGTTCTGAACAATAGAATAAACTACTATAGTTACAGGAAAGTGGTTGCCTGTTGGTGCCTTTTCCTTCTGTAAAACACAAATATCACCACAATGTACAGGGACTCGACACTACTCTAAAGTTTTTAACATTACTCAAGCATTTGATTTGTGGGGACACATTGTTTGGTGTTGTGGATGGGAGAAAGATATTAAGATATTATATTAAAATAAATATAATATTTTGTCCAGAACTGTAGGTAATCTTGTAGATAATTGTCATAAGACATTGTGATATTTATTGCAGACCTACATAGATCTTACATGTGCCATTACCAAAAAGCTTTAACACTACAAATGTTTTGCATTATACAGTATATAAGAATTCTTTTAATTATTATTTTTTTATTTGCTGAGGATATTTGGGTGTTCATGCGATTTTAATTGGATTACCTACTGTATAAATTGTATTAAGAATTGATTTCAAATCCAGATGTTTTAAGCAGAGACAAGCATGGAATTTGCTTAAAATTTGCTCTGCCAAACAGGATGTTGTATTTAAATAATTAATCACCACTTTCATAATTGATGAAACCGACAATATTTGTTTGTATTCAGTTTTTGGATAAATATTTAGATGCAAGATCTTTAGGACTGCATGAGGATTTTCTTGCATCATATTTATTGTTTCTTAAAAAATATTCATTGCCAACTTTCTCTTCTGTTGTTCTGGTTTATCTAGGCCAATTTTAATGTAGGACAGAAAGAGAAACTTTCTATGGCACAGAACAAGAACTAGGAAACCCTGCCCTAAGCAAATCATTTGGACCCTAATCGACTGCATTGCATTGTGGGATTTCAAGAGTGCACTAGATGTGTTCTTTTACACTTTCAGACAGAACATAACTTACCAAAGTGGTTTCTTAGGTACATGGTTATTAGGATAAAGAAATAGTTTTGGACATACAGGGACATAAAATACTGACTAGTTTCTCCAGCCTTTTTTTCATTGTTTCATTCATTCATTTATTTTTCCCTTTCTGCCTCTCACACTTTGCCCTTTGTCATTTCAGTTTTTGTTTTTGACAGATTTTCTAAGTCTCCCATTTTTTTTATTTTGTATTATTTTTGCTTCCCTTTCCTATTTTCCTATCTTTTCTCTTTGTTTCATCATCCCTTCATCTTAGATTCATGTGTCTTTAGTAATTTCTTAATCCTGGTTAATGATTGCAGTGGAACCAGTAGCATAAGTCCATTAAATATAGTGTCACACTAATAGATTCTTCATTCTCTGATTGATTTATTTACTTTTTTATTTATTTATTCAATTTATATCATTCCTATTTGCAATTCATTTTTTTAAATGTATTCATTTTGCCATGCTTTTAGTGCTTATTTTCTTTAAAAAAAAAAAAAAAGAAAATACTGTTTTGAATAGTGTTTATGGCTAATCAAGTGTTTTTTATTATAGATATATTTGGGATCCTCTTCTTTCTTTGTGTGTGTCTGAACTTTTTATTAAATCACTGATATAACCTACTCTGTAATATACATTATGCTGTATTATTGGACATGTTTGTCCGTACTATTAGACACTTTATTGGAGTAGTACGTAGTGTTGTAGTAGTGTTTATCATTCAGTAGAGGGCGCACTTTCTCCAGAAAAAGCGTCCTTTATTATAGGTTCTTGAGCCCAGACTGCAGAGCTGATGGCTCATAGGAAATGAAGTGTAAAAGCTTTGCCAGGCGGCTGTAAGGAAATTGAACATGATCTTTAATTCGAGTTAAATTTCATCAATTGTCACATGTATTATTATTACATTTCTTCTGATTTCAATCACAGTGTTTTTTGTAAATTCAATGCTACACCTATGTAGAAACGTTATTCCTGCATATGTTATTTTGCCAAAGGATATTTTGCTATCATTTATAGTTTTCGGGTCATGTGGGAAACTTTTTTCTCTTGAAAAATAAAACAACTTTTTTTCTGAAATGTTTACATTTCTTATTGTATGTAGGCCAGTTTTATTTCTCTGAGCTTCTGCCTTCTGGATTTTGTTGCCCCACATGAGAACCCCAAAGTTCAAGTTGTAATAAGGTTTTAATGTTACTAACCTCAGGCTAGTATTAAAATAAAACTAGGTCGAAGTGATCAGATGCTTCAAAATGTCTCTTCTTTTTTTCTCTCTCTCTTTTTTTTTCAATCACTGCTTCAATATCTATTCAGATCACTATTCATGCTGTCTGCTTTAGGCATTCACAGAAATCTCATCATTCTCCAGCCTCAGCATCATTATGGCACATAACAACTTATTTTGTTATTTAAGTTATTGAGTTATTTGGAATATCTGCCTACGATTCACATCACTTCCGCATGTTTATCATCTAGTAGCTTTGATGTCAGACTTGGAGAAAGAAAAAAAAGTTTCAAGCAGACGTCACCTGATTAGGTCTGAAGAGAGGAGAAAAAAAAACTTCAGGATTAAAAAAAAAGAAGAAGAAAAAAATGTGTCCCCGCCCCCAAATGAGAACAACTCCGCCCACCAGCCAGTCGGCCCGAGACCCCCTTAAACACTTAAAAAGAGGTGGATCACACTGACGCTCACACACACATAGCCTACTCAAGACTTCATTCACTCCAGCACTACCTTCCTAAGAAGATTAGAGTGGGGTTTTTTTGGTCGCTGAAGAGATCAGCAAAGTCTATATTCTTCCATTACTTTTTTTCCTCCTCTCTCCTGATCATGTTGAGGATGCTAAAGCGCGTGCAGTTGCGCCCAGGCTCGTTTTTATTACTCCTGTGGCTCTGTCATTTCATTCAAGAGCAAAAAGTGCAAGGTGAGTACTAACTTCTGCATGTCATGCTTCAAGACATTACTGTCTGGCTCTTGTTTGTCTTGTTGAGATCATTGCTTTTGAGGAAAAAATAAATGAATAAAAGAAATAATTGTGCAGATTTCACCCCATGCAAAAGTTTTTGCCATGTTTTTGCTTTGCAATGCATTGCATTTCTGTGCTGGTTAGAAAGAGAGAGAGAGAGAGAGAGAGAGAGAGAGAGAGAGAGAGAGAGAGAGAGAGAGAGAGAGAGAGAGAGAGAGAGAGAGACAGGTGCGTCTCGTGGTGTGTCTGATGGTGTTCCCAGGAGAACAGAGATGTTTATATGTATATACAGGCTGTTTATTAGATACAATCTGACCTTAGGCCGGTGTGCACACAGTTAAGTTTTGTTTAATTTTTTTGAAAAACATTACATATAAATCACAACAGGGATAAGAGAACACACACACACACACACACACACACACACACACACACACACCATTGAAACAGCGCCGTTTGGAAAACCGAGGGAAATCATGTGGAAGAATGTCAGATTGGACTTGAAAATGATTTGCAGTTAGATCTGAGTATTTTTATTTTTGTAGTCTGATCTAACTGCCTATATATTTTTAGATCACTGTCCACCGAGACATCATTTCAAGATGATGATGATGATGATAAGAAGAAGATGTGTATTTTGTATATCATCTTATGCTCAGCTTGAATGCAGTCTCGATCCTGTACAGAAAAGTTTGATGAACCCTGCTGGGACTGAAGGCTTTAATTGGACTGTCTGGCGCATGGACTCCCCGAGGCACAGGATCTGCTTTATTAATAAATAAATGGGGCATTAGGGAAAAGCGTGTCTGGGCTGTAATAAGAACAGAACTCGGATTCTGATGGATTCGGACATTTCCGAGGAGGAATCGCTGTGATGGAGTGATTTTTTTATTTTTTTTTGTCTGAACAATCTAACAGTCGGGAGAGCAGTAGAGCTGAGACAGCGGTGAGAAGAGCAGACAAGAGAGACAGAGAGAGAGAGAGAGAGAGAGAGAGAGAGAGAGAGAGAGAGAGAGAGAGAGAGAGAAACTGGAGTCTAGACTGGTGTTCACATTGTTTAAATGGGCGGCATTAACCTCATTACCCACAAATTACTGCTGTTTGATTATTCCGGGAAAAATCTGGGACGTTAAGAATCAGACTGGTCGAGTTTGTTTGGGGGGTAACGGTGTGTATTGTTTATAAAGAAATCAGAAAACATAAATCATGTTTTTTTTTTTATATATATATATAAATGAGAGGGGGAGGTGTGTTTTGTGGGTGTGTGTCAACTGAGTGTATTTTAATTATAGGATACAAGTTGGCTTTTGCTTAGGACAAAATGTTTTTATTTTAATAATAATTGCTTGGAGGATTTAATGTAGCCAAGCGAGAAAGGTTTTTTTTTTAAGCGCGGCTGCAGGTGAGGTGCAAGTCGGACCAATCTGGCAACCCTGGAGAGTCAGTAGGCGGCGCGGCGGCTAATACAGACTGCACGTGTTGTGTCTGGGTCAGCGGCTTCAGACTTTAATGCGACTGGCTGTTTCCCCACCCCGCCCTCCCCCCATCTCTCTCTCTCTCTCTCTCTCTCTCTCTCTCTCTCTCTCTCTCTCTCTCTCTCTCACTCTCTCTCTCTCACTCTCTTTCCCCCTCCTATTTTTTCTTCCAGCTGGGAACTGCTGGCTCCAGCAAGGGAAGAACGGTCGCTGCCAGGTGCTCTACATGCCAGGCATGACCCGGGAGGAGTGCTGCAGGAGCGGGAGATTGGGCACCTACTGGACCGAGGAGGATGTCCCGAATAGCACTTTGTTCCGCTGGACCATCTTTAACGGAGGAGCGCCCAATTGCATGCCATGCAAAGGTGCGAGTGGCACTGAGAACACAATAAATTCTCTAGGTCTTATTCAGTCATTCAAGTTCAGGGCGGGTCTTGTTGAAACCATTCATGTTCGAGATTACCTCAGGCATTTCTGAAGATCTCCAAGATGTTCCGGGAATCTTTAAACGCACCTGGCCCACATGTTACTGAGCTATATAACTCCCAAGTCGGTTTTGCATGCGTCTTAATTAATGATTTATTAACTGTCTAGACTTTGACCTAAGACTTGCTACTTTAAGCATTCAGAAGTACCTGCGTGACTCATTACCATGCATTAAATGATGGGTCACTTTCCAGTCACTGCCATCAGATCACACAATTACATCAACCCCATAATTAAGTCTGCTAAGTTCTTTTGCCCTTGTCGGATTTTAGAGACGTGTGAGAACGTGGACTGCGGACCAGGGAAGAAGTGTAAGATGAACAGAAGGAGTAAGCCACGCTGCGTCTGCGCCCCTGACTGTTCCAACATCACCTGGAAGGGACCAGTGTGCGGCTCGGATGGAAAAACGTACCGTGATGAGTGCGCACTCCTGAAATCAAAGTGTAAAGGGCACCCCGATCTGGAGGTGCAGTACCAGGGCAAATGCAAAAGTGAGTGTGGCTTTATGACCAGGGTTACACTAATAACAACCAGTAAGCCATTAAAAAAAATTCTTAGGGAGGTGCAACAGGTAGCATTGCAGCTTCTTGGATTCAGGTTCCACAGTTTGATCCTCTGGTTGCTATCTGTGAGAAGTTTCCTCTGGACTCCCTGGTTTCTCTCTGGGAATTCTGAATTGGTATAGTTGTGTGAGGTTGTAGTGCATTGCAATGCTGCCACCTACAGTAGGATGTCTTCCTGACTCACACAGTGTTCCCCAGATTCACCAGGATCAAACACTTGCTTAAGTTAAATGAATGAATTAATAGGGAGCTCATAAATCATCAATGCTTCAGTTTCAGTCTGAAGGTCCTACTTTGAAAACAACAAAAAGAAGAAAATTCAATTCTCCCAGTTCTGTAGAGCAGTTTAAATCAGCACTGATATTCAAGAGAGATTTTCAAGATACTTGGCAGCTCGTGCACCAGGAAAAAAAAGCATCTATCCAAGTTTACCTTCTGTTCTTTTTTGTTTCCCTCCAGAGACATGCCGTGATGTGCTTTGCCCTGGCAGTTCGACGTGCGTCGTGGACCAGACCAACAACGCCTACTGCGTCACGTGCAACCGCGTGTGTCCTGAGGTGACATCATCCGACCAGTATCTGTGCGGCAATGACGGCATCGTCTACGCCAGCGCCTGCCACTTAAGGAGAGCCACGTGCCTGCAGGGCAAATCCATCGGCGTGGCTTACGAGGGCAAATGCATCAGTAAGTGACATGGTGAAAAAATACTTTTTTATAAATAAAATAATAAAAAAGTTTTGGGAGCAGATTCTAGCGCCAACATTCCAAACCAGTCCTGACCTTTCTTACTCCCACGACGATGGCTCGCAATTATTATTTTGCAAAGAAAGGCCTGTGGGTGTCTAATTGCTTGCAGATGCTGGCCACATCAGCCTGTCTCTCTTATTACAAATCGAGTGTAACTTCTATTTTTTATTTATTTTATTTTTTTTGTGCAACCTCGACCTCCCGAGCGCTGTTAAACAACCATGCTCGTCCCTTCTGCCTCATGTGATGTAGATCCAGAACAAAGCATCTGTTTTCTGTTTTTGCAGTTCCCGTGAGTCTAGTCGTCATCTGCATAAAAAACGTTTATATTCCCTTCTTTTCCAGAGGCCAAATCTTGTGATGATATCCAGTGCAGCGGAGGGAAGAAGTGTCTGTGGGATGAGCGATTGGGACGCGGCCGGTGCGCGGTCTGTCACGGCGAGCCGTGTCTCGAGAGTCGCGCGGACGAGGCCGTGTGCGCGAGCGACAACACCTCGTACCCGAGCGCGTGCGCCATGAAGCAGGCTGCATGCTCCATGGGCGTGCTGCTGGAGGTTAAGCATTCAGGATCATGCAACTGTAAGTAACCCCTAGCAAAAAAAAAAAGAAACAAAAAACAAACAAAAAAAGACAATCCAAT
The DNA here is from genome assembly GCF_946808225.1 of Silurus aristotelis. Lineage (NCBI taxonomy): Eukaryota > Metazoa > Chordata > Actinopteri > Siluriformes > Siluridae > Silurus > Silurus aristotelis. Next base: position 7,802,849 of record NC_139596.1, read on the forward strand.
GCCACCATCACACCCTTCCAGCATCAACCCCCACCCCTTTGCTTTCTTCGTTAAAATGCATTGCAACTCAACCCGCTGTCCAGATCTAGGAGAGGACTCAGCATCGGAAGTGCATGACTGGCTTTATTCAGTTGCTCATTTATAAATATTGTGTAAAACCACTGAAGAGTAGCTACTAATTCATATGACTAACAATCATATATGAGCTGACTTTTTGATTTTTTTTTTTTTTTGCCGAGATAACACACTGTAACGTTTGAGCCCTGCTCAAATTTGCCATCATTTACTCAAACAGGCTGCAATTTCAATGCTTTTTATTTGATTTGAGATTGTTCTTTTCAGTGTAGACGGTACAATATCAAATCACACCAGCTTGTAAATTCCATCATGCTAATTTCATGATAATCGTGTAATTGTTTTATTTTTAATACTGTCTGTTGTCCTTTGTTTTGTTTTTGTTTTTGCTTTGGCTGTAATCAATCATATCAAAATGCACTATGTCATCACGACATATAACAGTTATGCCAATCTGTACGAGGGTCAGTACGAGCATCCAAGCATAAGGTGGTTGTAACATTGGTGCTGGTGCTTAAAGCTTCAATTCTGTGATTATCTTTTGCTATTATCAGATCAGGCCAGTGTAATATCTGTGACATTCCAGTTAAATAATAATAATAGGGAAACACAGTCTAACACTCACAAAGGGACCAACTTTGCGATCACCTTATGGAACATGCAGCATTTTTTATTTGATTCGAGTTAAAAACATTTTTGCAGAAAAAAGCAACTTTAGGAATATTTCTGTTTGAGTAGCTTTGTGGTGAACGTCTTGTCTTACTACCAGATACCAAGGGCTTGGAACACCAAACGAACTTCCAGTCTTCGCTAAAGATTCATTGTGTTCATTCGAGACATCGCGTTTGGTTCCAAGTCCTTATCAAGGACTGCATTTTGTTTTGTTTTTGTTTGTTTTTTCCGTTGCTTTGTCTGTGTATTTTGTTGTTGTTTTTTTCCTTCCGATTTCCCAGTGTAAAGAATTCTGTAGAATGATATACCTCAAACGTGTGACTGGTTTTGCTGAGGTCAGTGTAGAGCATGGGATGAGCTTGGTGCACCGTGTCAGAAATGGAAAAAATAAGAAACCATAAGAGCCAATTCTATAACGCAAGAGCACTTTTTTTTTTGTTATGTTTTGTTTTGTCCTCTTACAGGAATCTGCGAAATTAGAGCTGAGTCCATGATGCCCCCCTTCCCCTCCCCACTCAATGATCAGAACCCTTTTGTACTGATTCCTATTATTATGTAAAGCTTGTTGCGTAATTAAGTGTGAGGGAAGAATTGCATTGTGGCCTAAATACACCAACCATACACATGCACGTACACACACACACACACACACACACACAAAATAATTTTGATGGCAATCACAGAAGAAAAAAAAAACAAGCATTCACTTAGATTCTGCGCTGTTGTGGTCTTTATTCATACAACAGCTACCATATATTCTCCCATATAGCCATTACGGAAGACCAGGAGGAGGACAACGATGATGATGATGATGATGATGATGTTCATGATGATGATGATGAAGAAATAGAAGACCAGGACTACATGGCTTTTGTCCATTTATCACCAATACTGGATGGATAAACAGCCATCAGCCAGGGTGGGGTGGGGGTGGGGGGGGGGAGTCCTGTGGCAAGGAAAACCATGTCCACACTGTACAAATGTGTATGCTAATTTATTTTTCAACGAAAAAAAAAGGAAGTATACATACAGTTCAGTCTGATAGATGTTTATTTATGCAGTGTTTTCATAATTTATACCTTTACGATGTCTGACGTACTATCTTGATCATGTTATTTGTTTTCGTGTTCAGTTGGTTTTTATTTTTTATTATCTTATTCTTATTATTATGAAGAAGAACTATATTTGTCCAAAGAGAAGCAGTGTTATTTATTGTGAACGCTATTGAGTGTGAAGTGTGCAAGTCTTCTGCAAGTTGTAAATTGCATTCCCCTTTCGCTGTAAAAAAAAAAAAAAAAAAAAAAAAAAAAAAAAAAAAAAAAAAAAAAAAAAAAAAGGAAGAAAAGCTTATGGCTATCCGTTCTACTATCATAGATGTTTATTTCCCACCTATCTGCATGTCAGCCTGTGTGTTTATTTATTGGGAAGAAAAAAGAAAACTGTCACTCTTTTAATGTAAATGACACATTTCAGGTTTTTGTTTACTCTTCAAATTGACCAAATGGATTTTTACTTTATCGTGCAAAATTGTAATATTTCATCCATGAGCCAGTTCTCAAGATAACAAAAAAAAAAAAAAGATTTGTCTTTCATGATTTTATTTTATTTTTTTCTGATTTTACTGTTGTGTCTTAGTCTTATAATTGGCTACTCAGCATTGTTACATTTCATTGTAAAGAAAAGAAACCGTGCCATCAATGCATTTGTTATTTTCATGGCCAACGTTTTGCTCTGTAACACCTTCGTCTGAGTCGATGTGATGATCGATTATCAACATATTGAACATGATCACTTCTTATTGTTTTTTTTTTGTTTTGTTTGTTTTTTAAGTACATTTTTATTTTCTGACATCACAAGATAGTTATAAATATATAGTTTTGTATTTTTTTAATGTAAATGTCATATGTATATACAAAGTTTGATGGTATTTGTACAGATATGAAGAGTGAAACAATAAAAAAATTAATAAAATGAATGTGGTTTTATCTTAGTGAGTTCAAGTTTATTTCAGTATATTTATTTCAGTATATAAACAGTGCAGAGATTCATGAGGTTACTGTGGAGGCTAAAATTAATAAACTATGAAGATGGATTTGGACTGTAAATAATATAAACAGTTGACTACAATGGCTATAGGGTGCAACTGTTAGGAACAGCATTTCATTCTGGTGTCCATCAGTGAAGAGGTGACCTTCATAATTATGCAACTTAAAATTAAAATGGACTTTCAGTGTAATCCAGAAAAAGATGGGTTCCACTGGGTTTCTCAAGGTTTTTTTCCCCCTCATACCATCTCAGGGAGTTTTTCCTTAACAATGTCATTAGGAATAAATGTATAGAGACTAATTTATGATGCTAAAAGTTATAAATCACTAAAACTGCCTTGGCACAATGTCCATTGTTAAAAGCATTTTGCAAACAAATCTCATTTTAGGGTGGATTATAGCTACTTAAACTAAAATGGAATTTTAAGAATAATTTTATAATGAAAAATGCATATATTTAAAATATTATACTCAAATAACTGGGGGGAAACTACTTACAATTTCTCAAACAACAACACCAAAAATAACTTCTTGAAAGAATTTGCTTAAAATTCAGTAAAAGCTATTTCTGGATCCAGAGATTATCCCAGGTGGGCACCAGTCCAACATGCATGCATTCATACACACCTAGAGGCAATCTAAAGTAGTTAGTTTAAAAACTGGCATGTTTCTTGGAGGTGAAAGGAAAACAGAGACTCCAGAGGGAACCCGGCAGAGAAAATTCACATGGACAGTAACCCAAACTCAGGATCGAAGCCAGGACTGTGGAACAGGAATTTGTGAAGAGGCAGTGCTGCACCAATCTGCCATCCTGCATGGAAACTTCTGTTATTATGTATATGGATAAACGTCTGCTTAGTTCAAAGCTATGCATATTTAAAAATAAAGATTCCAGAAAAAGTGTTGACCAAATATGATGACTAAATCAGCACATGGAAACCTGCAAGCTTTCAAGCCATCCTCTTAAAGAGTCAAAAGTGTTGTCTGATGAAAGTTGGAAAAAAGAACAAACAAGTCCAAGACAGACAGTAAGAAGTTTGCTGATGGACACAGAAAATCTTAAAAGCACACAGATATTTAATGTATTAGTTACGAAAACTCCATGTTTAGTGATAAAAGACTGCTTACGGCATTCACAAATTCTTGTATTGTGATTCTTGTACACAGGGAAATACAGGGCGCTCTTTTTCTGTTCAGTTCCTATTTGTAGGGGTGCTAATAGTTTTGAAGTCAGTGCTTTTTCCTAAGGTTTAAGAAACAATGAATACTGGATAAAATGTCAGGGTGGCACAAGGAGTGTTGCCTCCTCACAGCTCTAAGGTCGACAGAGTTCTGGGTTCTCTGGTTTCCTCTAACTTTCCAGAAATAAGACCAGGAGGTGTGTTGAGTACACTAAATCTTCCTCTGTGTGAATGTAATTTTTCCTGTCAAGGACTGGCATATGATCCAGTGTGTATTTCCACCTCACACACACTAATCCCTGGGATAGACTCCTTATGCACCTCAGTCATAATCATACCACTCCCCAGAAAAAAACAAGTAAATGAATATTGGGAAAAACCTTTAAATTGTAAAATAAATATATACATCATTTGTGCATAATTAATTTTTTAGCCTCTTCCGGTCGATGCCAAGGTTCTACAGTGACACTTAGTTAAAAGATTTCCAATCGGTAAGACGTAATAAATCTTTGGAATTGTCTAGAATACGGGTTTTTTTTTAACCACTTGTGTAGCATGTGCTCAGTGTGATTCAGCAGTTATGTCAAAATGATAACATTCCTATTTGTTTTATGTGTAAGTACCTTGTACATTTAGAAAACAAAATTACCTCATGAATTTTAATCCACGATGAAATCTTCGAGTCTGAATTACTACAGGATGCTTTATTAGATTTTTCATCAAATGTACATTTTACAATAGAAACACAGAGATCAGGGGCCGATCCAAACAATCCGACCGATCGTCTATTTGGCGGATCTCCGAGTCCTTTTGTCCCAGGAGAAGTTCGCGCCGTATGACTTGACTCTCGGTTTGGGGGTTTTCTTCTCTGTTATATCATAACTCCATCCTGTAGAAAACAAACAGATTGATGGCAGAGTGATCACATCTCTTTTACATTAGAACAAATAAAATCCTAGTGGAAATGAAAGCAAATCTACATGTTTCTTCTTTCTCAGATCGTACCGTTCTTCTCGGCGAAAGCAATAGCTTCCTCCTTAGTGCTGAAGGTAAGGACCATGTTGGACAAAGGGTCAGCCCTGTAGAAAAATAAACAAACATTTAAATGGAGAAGAATATAAAAAATGAACAGTACACCAGGACACCACTGCAAATATGAGAGCACACCTTAAATTAGTTCAATTGAAATAGGAATGTGTACTAGACAACAGTCTAAATCAGCAGCACAAAGACAATTGAAAGGAGTGAGTTATTAGTTAAGATTCTCCACATCTGACTGTAATAAATTGTATGACAGTACGATGCAGCTGGTGGGCTACTAATACTAACTGGAGGGGGGCTTAAAAAAAAAAAAAAAAGCTATATGCTATGTATTGTATATAAAAAGGGTTGTACTTGGTTATAAAGGTAAATAAGGTTATTCAAGAATTTGTAAGTAACTATTAATATCTTAACCTACACTATTTTTATTAATGGTAATTTATTAAAGCTGTGACAGTGAAAAAACTAAATGTGTGGCTCTTAGTCCAAAGTGTCTGTTAGGGTTAATCTCAAACACAGGTATAGAAGTAGTATTCAATGCAATTTAGAAAAGCCTTGAAATACAAGTAAGGAGAGTAAACTGGATCTGAAACTTTAGGGTATAAACGTACGTAGAGGACCAGCCCATCAGAGGATTCTCCCATCGCTCGCGAGTATCAAAATCCATCTTCCACTTCTTGGTGTTCTGGACACCTGACTGCATGGCATTGCGAGGGGGCACAAAAATGCGCACTTTCCGAGTCTTGATGTGCTCCTCTGGAACACCGGTTATCGACGTGATGTCCTGAATTTAAAAAGAGCGAGAGAGAGATTTTTTATTTTTTTTTGGATGGTCATTATGTTCAGTTTGTTTTTGTGTTTTTTGCAGACGGATGATCCGCTAATGGGAGAAGCCGAAATAAGATAATGATTATTGTTCAGTTTTTAGAAGGTAAACATATTTTTGGCAAAAACATCCCATAGTCTACATTTGGTGAAATGTGATTTGGAGCTCATGGTAGGCAGCCAAGAAGGGAAGAAAAAAAAAAAAAACAGCAGCATTAAAGAGCTTGGCAGGCCTCACACACTTACACCTAAAGAGCATAAAAGCCCAAATATTTCCTTTTGAATGTAGACGCGCACTTTGTCTAGACAAGCTAATTTCTCACACTTGAAATGCTGCGAGACGGCCTATTGTGATATATTTTTTTTTTCACCACAGGGTTCCAGTCACAGGCCAGAAACCTGGTTTTTAAAGGTGTTAAGAGTGAAAACACTTCCTGAAATAAAATAAACTTGGTCATGTTTATGAAAAAAATCCTTCTGCATAAACAATAAATTAAGCCTTTTGTCTTATAAAAAAAATAATAATAATAAAAAATAAATAAATAAATAAAGGCCTTTAAGTCATTATTTAGTTATTTTGCTCAGAAAGCCTGAACACGGGTTACTTTATGACTAAACAAATCCTGCTGAAAGTTTTTGTGCTGAGTTTTCGAGGAATTAGGCAATGAGCTATTGGGAAGCTGGCTGGCCACACACACGCGCGCACGCGCACACACGCACGCACGCACGCACGCACGCACGCACGCACGCACGCACGCACGCACACACACACGCACGCACACACACACGCACACACACACGCACACACACACGGTAGCCACCCAAGGTTCCAACTCTTAGAAGCAGCTCCCCTTTCAATTCTCCTTCACACATATCATTGGCTATTACAACTTCAAAGAATCAAAATTTTGATCAGCGTCCGTCATCCGCCCGTATGTTCACTGTAAAAGCGGCTCTCAGGCGAGATCTGTGGGTTGAATTGGTGTGTGGGGAGTTTCCGCATAACATTCAGATGTATAGAATAACATATGGTCAAACACAGTACCATAAGGACTTGTTTGTGCAGTTACAGGGGTGAGCCTAGATTAAAAAAAATTCATGTTTTTATTGTTAATGTCTCTGTTTGGGCTTGGACCCTATACATTTCTCAATAAAGATATTTCAGAGTTTACAAACCTTAACAGAATTTTTTTTACTTTTGCAAAAGATGCTCAATGCAAACTCATTTCCAATGCAAAATATAACACGCTACTGTGACCATTTTTGTTACAGCAATTCTCCAAACACATAGACAGTATAGAATCCCATAAACATTTGATATGCCTTTCCAAATATTAGTATAAGATCGATGGAATTAGCAAGATCGAAAGAAAAGAAAAAAATCTACGGAATTAACAGGACGTTATTATAGCGTTGATATTTACAAACTGCTGGCGAGAGAAATAACGTACAGAATAACACACTCGTTCTCAGTGCACAAATCGAAAAACACACTCCACTGCCCCTGCAATGTAAAAAAAAAAAGAAAAGAAAAAAAGTGTAGTCTAGACTTTTATGCCTGCATACATTAGAGCAACAAAAACTAGGAGGGTGATCCTTGCAACAGACGACAGCACAATGGTCTGTGCACAAAGCAGGAGACGGTGGCTTAAATATGGTGCTTTTTAAGAAAGAAAAAAAGGGGGGGGGAAACAAAAATTTGGTGTGCCAAAAAAAATAAAAAAAATAAGAGGAACCACAAAGGGGGGAAAAACGCTGCACGTTTCTTCAGCCATGTACAGGAAGCAAAATGAGAACTATGAAGTTTGACACTATTCACGGGGCCCTACAATCCCTGGTATGCAGACAGAATGCCAGGCTTAAGAGCGAGGGGGGGGTGGAAAGCTGGCAAAAGTGTTCGTCACATAAAAGCGTGTCTATATTTCTGACACCTCTTGCCGAATAAAGCGCATGGGAGCCCTTTCACACGGAGACCGAGGGGGCAAGCCAGTCAGGAGAAGGATGAGGGGACGAGCACGTCGGCTAACTCGAGAGAAGAAATGCAAAAGAGGGGGACGAGCCAAGCACCTGAAATCAGGTACAGACTGACTCTTGTTGGACGTCTAGACTTTTGAGATGCTCTGGGAAAGGCATCAGAGCTCAATGACACTATCCAGCTACATAAAATCTCAATACTAACATGACTGTATGGCAACAGTACTGATTAGTACACGGCCATAAAATCTGCTACAAGTTGCTGCTGGTGTATTTCCAAGCACTCGGCTCAAGCCACTTAAATACTCTGCATCCTGCAGTAACCCCATGTTTTACAGTATGAAGAAAAATATAGGTATCGCTATCTAGAACCATATTAGGGCTATAATGATGCAACATAATGTATTGCATCATATCTAGGAAAAGTAAAGCTTTTTAGTAAATGGGATGCTGAAGCTCAATGAATGGCAGCTAAAATATGACTAACTTTTTTGAGATGTTTGTAAACTGCATATTTATGAACTGGTGCTCATGTGGGGGGTCTCACATACATTTTATGAACAAAAGTTTGTGGACCTGACCCATACGATTCATATGTGCTTTTTAAACATCCAATTCCACATTTAGTCCCCCAATTTGCTGCTATGATAACCTCCACTCTTCTGGGAAGAGGTTCCACTAGATTACCATGACATCAAAAACACATACACAAATACGTTGTTAGCAACCTTTCTTAAGGTTAAACCTTCATTTTTTTTTACAAAAAAAATCATTAAACTTGCACTTCCCCCTAGCAAAAAAATCTAATCCATTTTAAGTCTGAGGTACAATCCGAAAGAGATTCACACCAATAACAGAAAGCTGTTGCATGTTGGCCTCATTTGCAGTAATTATA